>NW_021634660.1:0-34668 GCF_004799145.2 Neltuma alba
CCCGCATCAATACGGACAAAACCTGCGCTGTAGGTCTCTCGAGAAATAAAAAGAAGGCAGAAAATCTCAGACGAAGAAAGGGCATAGAAAGAAGACAGAAATTTCAGACAGAGAAAGTAGATGGAGGAAGACGCTTACTGGGGACTGTAGGAAGAGGCCTGAGGGGGCAGGAGATTGATTGGAATCAAATGCAATAGGAGAATTAAAAGGAAGAGAAGTTCCTGCCGGTGCCGGCGACTAGAATGATCGGCGGGAAAATCTAAGATGGTAGTGGAAACTAGAAACTCTGGCTAGCCTGTCTGGCTCTGCATACATCCACCTACCCACGCCGGAGGGGAGGAGGGCCTGAGATTTGATGGACAAAGAATTTTGATTGGGAAATTAACTATTTATATCGGGTCTAATTATTAGTTTAATTATTAGTTTCATGTGATTTCTCAGATACGTATTTCTTTCGGTTAAAAATAATAGTAAGTCCAGTATTTAATATAAAACTAGTTTAATTTTTTTTTGGTTTTAAAAATAAAATTTTATTTATTTTGTTTTTTTATATTTATTTATTTTAAATTAATTCTTATAATAATAATAATTCTAACTAATACACTTAATTAGTAAGAATAATTTAAGAAATACAATACTTATTTTTTACAAATAACTAATTTGATTAGTTTTCTTAATCTACTCAAAATAATCAATCCTTATATTAAGGATAAGAGGTATTATATTACATGTTTCTACTTATTGGCGCAAGATATATATACTTTTTGTTTTTCACTTTCTATTAATTGTTTTTAGTTATTGCTTATTGTTTTGAGCGAATGACAATGAGGTCCCAAATAAGAAAAACAAGTAAAAAACAAGTCCCAATCTCTCAAAGGTTGTCATTCTCACTATATGACTTGTCATTATAGGCTGTTGAGGTTTGTGTTGAGACTTTTTATAATTTTTTTTTTTGTGGGATTTTATTATAATTTCTCCTGTTATTTTTTACTTTTTTAGGTGATTATCAGTATATGTAATGTTTTTCCCCCAACCATTTCACTTATATGTAATGTACGCTATATGCGATGTACGGAAACAAATATAGTCTTTTAAAAAATGCTTGCACTGACCGGTATATCTCTGTGTTATGAATAAATAATTATTTAATCCAGATATTTTCAGCTTAATTACGATTCAACTTCTAGCGAGCTTAACTTGTCAAATTCGTTCCATTATAAGTTTCAAGTATTTAATACAATGCTTGTAATGCTTTTAGAATATCATCTGATCATTTAAATATTAAGTCGTAATTGGATCATAAAATATACAGACTAGTTGGTAACATGACCAAAATTTAACGGACTCTTATTAAGTTAAGCTTCAAGGATTGAATTGTAATAAAGTCAAGCCCAAAACACAAATAAATAAGGTAATTATTTTTTTAATTAATTTTTTTGGTACAAAAATTTTTGGTGAATTGAGTATCAGGGCTTCACCAGAGCCAAAGCATACATTTAGGCTCAGAGAGTGTTTACAGAAATACTTACAAATCACCTACTAACAAAATTCTTATATTAGAAATGGATTTTGAATTCATGACTTTATGAGTTAGAAGTCGAATCCTTATTAATTTGATTAACTCTTTGTTTTTTTATAATTTTATGTCCACACACATTTTAAACGCCCCACCACACCCCGATTCCAGGTTTTTTGTCCAAACCCTGCAGCCTAATCGGGGCCATTATTGACCACAAATTTCTAGAATATCTTATTGGGCTAACTCTTTCTTTCCCTTTTTTCCCCTTCTGCACCAATAGGGACTGAATCGACCTTGCGTTGCCTGGCTGGGCTGGTTTGGTCGAGTTGTTTTGTTTGTGTATGTGCTCTCATAGGAGAATTTTTTTTTAAAAAAAAATTGCAATTAGGTCCCAGGAATTAAATACAAAAAGGTCTTTTAAAATCATGAAATTATTTTGAAGTCTCAATAAACTTTTTTGTAATAAATTTTATTTGATTAATTGCCAAATTACCCTTCTTTTTTCTTTTTAAATTTGTATTGACAACTGAAAGAACAGTGGTTGCCAATTTAAAGTGCAAAGATTGACAAATATCGCGGCTGGTTTGACAACACATTTTATCAGCATATCAGAAAATGTAATACATGAGTTGTCAAACAAGTTGTGATAATTGTCAATCATTGCACCTTAAGTTGTCAACTACTGCTCTTTCGGTTGTCAATGCAAACTTAAAAAAGAAGAAGGGTAATTTGATAATTAAACAAATAAAATTTATTTAAAAAAGTTAGGACTTCAGAATAATTCACAATTTCAATGAACCTTTTTATTTAATTTTCTTGAGTGGGACCTAATTACAATTCTCCCTTTCTTTTTTCCCGAGTAAACATCAGCATGCTATATGTAAGTGTGAGATAAGCATGAATTTTATCTATTTATAATTTAAAAAGATAAAATATATATTTTATCTTTTAATTTTACAAAAAGTTCAATTAAGAATTTAGTCTCTTAACTTAAAAATATATTTTAGTATTTTAACCATAAAACTATTAGAAAATACCAAATGCTATATATATTTTAATTTTTAAATATCATTATTGTCAAAAAATTTAACTATTCAAATATTTTAATTTAACCAAATTTAATATTTAAATTAAAACATTATTGTCTTTTAAACCGTTAAAAATTTTTAAAATTTAAAAAACAAAATTAGAAGTATTTGAAAGACCAGAGGTACAATTTGACCATTATAATGTTGAAACTTTTGTTTTTCTCACTGGTGAAACAAAGGAGAAACACCTTTTTTATGGATTTTCTTTTTTGCAGAATCCCTGTCTAATTGGGGCCTAAGAGAGCTTTTTCACTGTGCTCCATGATTCGCAGTGGACTGACCTATTAGGCCCGGTTTGAGGGCCCAATACGGAATGTGTATATTTGGGCACCATTCTTTGAAAACAGATGTCTCTCACGGCGACGAGGCCCCAGGAAGAACAAAACGTTGTTCGGTTAATTAAAAAGGGAAAAAAATATACTTTACCACAAAAAAAAAAAAAATAAAGAAATGGAGATATATCGCAAAGACTATATTTCCAGGCACATTGCATGCATTGATGATGTTTTTTTTTTTTTTCCTTCGACATTGGATGATCATATTATAGGGTATCATGTTATATTTTTAATGACATTACTAATAATAAAACAACCATTTTTAAAAGATAAAAATTTTAATTGAATTTATTAAATTACCAGACTTGGCGGGTAATCATTTCAATGCTAACATTTTAATTTAATTCTACAGATCTTAATCAGTCAATTCAATCAGTTTTCAAATAAAGAAAGATTCCACGTTAAATTTCAAGCCTGAGTGATCCCAAAAATTAACCTTACTCTTGGTGTTATTTACTATGTGCATTCAACACTTATTCAATTTTTTTAATGTGAGCTGTTTTTTTTAATGAGAATTCAAATTTTAGTTCATTACCAAACTGAACTCTGCACTATTTATTTCTAAAGTTTAGTATTTATGCTTTTTCATAAATTGGATTTTCATAGAAAGAGACTTTTTTCATAGCTTAAAATATTTTTAAATCATTTTGAGCTTGAAACTAATCTCTGTCAAATCGAAAGTGTTAAAGTTAAAGACCTCTCAACAAATATGCTTCTCAAAATTTGAACTTATGTTTTTCTCTTTATAAAAGTAAGACTATTTACCATCACAGATAACAACTTATTAATAAGAAGAGATTAGTTGTATTTTTTTTTTTTGTCTTCGCAATAGCCTGTATATGGCCAATCCTTTTTTTTTTTGGGGGGGGGGGGGGGGGGGTAATTCTCAAATAGCAAAGAGTGAGAACCCAGCCATGGACTACGTGAAAGAGAAGGGAGGCTAGCCTGATTTGGAAGGCGAGGTTCATGGAGAAAACCAGCTAGTTCAGAGGGAGCGAGAAGAGAAAAGTGGTCCGTTTTTGCAAAGTCCTCAATCATCATTCAACGCAATCATGGCAGTAACGTGTAATTTACACTTTTACAATTTTTAGATGGAATAAAAAATGTAAGAGATAATATCGGAACAGGGGCAAGAAGATTAGTCGATCTGGGAGAGCATGCAGAAGATTGGTCGATCTGGGAGAGCATGTGGTTTGATGCATGCAAGACAACAACTTCAATTCCACCAATAATTCCTCTTCACAAAGTCTTTTTTTTTTAAAAAAAAAAGACTTTTGCTTTGTAGGAAATAAATATATAAAAAAAATTTGCTTCCCAAAAATACAAAAATATAATTATGATTCTAAATAAAAGATTCATTTTTGTAGTGTAAAATTTAAAAAAAATGTTTTTGTTTTGTAAGAAACCAAACTATAGTTTTAAAAGTTATTCTACAATATGCAAAGTAAATACTACCTAATTATAAAACATTATTTATAATTTGCAAACAAAGTCTTATAATTAAGACTGGAAGTAATATGTGAGAAGATTTTTGTCTCCGTTTATGTTAAAGCACTTTTTAGAAGTATTTTTTGCACATTCCAAACACTCTTTTTAGAATTGGATGAAGTAATTAGTTTAAGAAATTTCAAATATCCCTTAAAATAAACTTTGTTCCTCGCTGATAGTGCATAAATTGACTCACACATAGACACATATATAACATTAAGATGTAAACTTGTCTCATAAGTTTTCACTCAAAAGTACTAAATACCTGAAATTTTAAAATCGTAATAATATTATTCCATATTGTGAAGAGATTAATGCTGACCATTAATATTTTTAATGGTATGGGACACATTGCTGTGATTTTAAATCTTCAGGGTGAGTTTATACTCCAAAAAATCTTGTGTTCAATGCTCTTTAGTGAAATTTTTTAGACAAATTTTCACTTTAACTCTGTACATGTAAAGTGACTTAATATAATATATATGCATATATCATTGTGTGAACGTTTAACTAAATATCCATATTGCCTAGAAAGGGAATACAAACTTTTCAGGAAAAAAAAAAAAAGCACAATATCTGTGCCAAATTTCCACCTACCTAACCCGTTGGGTTCATGAAGATTGACGAGAATAAGAAAATCACTTTCCCTGAACTTGCAGGATTCAAATATTCAGGCCAAACAAAACCCCGTCAATTAAAATATTTAAGAAATAAAAAAACACAAATAAAGAAAATGCGTAAATCCAGTGCATAACTTGTTCTTTGCGTTGAAGGAAGGGTGGGTTTGGACTTCGGGGATGACGAAGATTATACAAAGCCAACAGCTTGCAGGTTTTTTTTTTTTGGGGGTAACCTTTGAGTGAAGAAAAGGTTGATATATATTCCAAACTCAGAACAAGAAAAACGCGTCATCGCCCAAAGAAACCCCAAAAAAAAAAATTAAAATTTTTTGTTGACTTTGACATCCTCGTATCTCAATTCTCAGCAAATCCATGTACCCTATCATTTATGCAGGGTAACAGTAGTAAAAATATTTATTACTGTTTCTATACATTTATTTTATTTATAATCACAATACATTTACCTTCTTTTTCAATACATCAGACTGAACAATTGAGATTTGAGAGAGCCAAAAATATATATGTGTATATATCTATTTGGTGTTACCTCTGGTCTAACTTGTAAGCATAAGAGCTAGCCGGTCCAAAAAAAAAAAAAAAGCACAAGAGCTAGAGAGAGAATTTATTTTAGTTGTGAATATAAAATATCAATCTACTTTGTTTTCTAAGCTTGTATTTCTCCAATCCTAAATATAAAATCCGTTTCATAATACACATTATAAAATATACGTTATATTTAATAATGGAGGAATAATTTTTTTCCCAAGCATCCTTACACGGTTAAAAAAGATATTATAGAGTACATTTATTATAAATAATTATTTAACTAGTTTTTTTAATATGTTTAAATTAGTTAAGTGATGCTTGTCTTTTTTTTTTTTTGGGAGCAAAACACACATTCTGTTTACCTTGTTATGACTTTTGCGGAGGGATCCATTTATGCTTTTGGACTTTGGCTTCCCTATTTGCTGACCTCGTCAACCTTGTCAATTTTCGTCTTTTCCGGTTTATGACCAACCCCCTTGACAAAACGGTCCAATGATGCATAATACGTCATTATCAGGTAAGCTTTTAAATGCAAATTCTATTTAATAATTTTAATTTATTTTTCTGGTTCTCTGCGGTGAGAGTGAGGCAGTAATGGTAATCTGTGATCCTGTTAGAAATTTGATATGCTAGCATTAATTAATGGGATATGCTTTTAGCCTTGTAAGGTACATAGTACATATATGCATGCTTATATTTGTCCCGGTTAAATGTTTCAAAATTAGATGTAACGATTACTACGCTATTATAAGTAATAAAAACATTTTAGTTTCTTTTTTTTTTTTTACCAGGAAAACATTTTAGTTTCTGAAATTTTGTATTGATGCCCATTTGATTCAATCATCTGTGTTGGATTTACGATACCTATACCTTAATTCAACCACCCTGCTAGCTCGTTTGGAGAATATGGAATATATAAACTTAAATACATGAACATGAATATATATAAATTTAAATACATGAAGTTCCTTCTAGATTACAAAATTCACGTTCTCCGATGCGTACGTTGTAATATAAATAGAGACCATTCGTGTTTTTTCAACCAAAAGGAGCCTTCGCGCTCTTATTTGTGAAGCAAATTATTATTTTTTATTTTTAATATAAGAGTTAGTTTGATTTTTAATTTAATCTTAAATATAAGATCTCACTCTATTTTGTGTTTCGTATTTTTTTCTCTTCAAAGTAGTCCATATAGTAGCTGTACATATTAAAGATTTCATTAAATAGTAGTCATAGTTAATACATGTGATTGACAAAAGTATTCTAAGAAAGACTATACCTGTTTATTATAAATAATTAATTACAAAAATTTTATTATTATCAAAATCAGTCAACTAACTTTTACATTAAAGACCAGAAATGATAATTACTATAAGGTACAAGATATAAAAATATATATTGTTCATAGATGACGAATAATACGATACCGTCCTCATTCTATTTATAAGTCATTTTGGATATATTTCACCTGAATAAAAAAACCTAAGTCTCATTACTCCTGTCTCATAACTTAACAACTTTTTCAAATTTATTTTTATTTAATATGTAAACTTTTGAGGAAAATAATAATTTTTTAATAGATAAAGATAAAATAATATGTTTATGTTAAGAATTCAATACTCCTCCGATCCTAAATATAAGACCTCTTTTGTAATGTAATTTATACTATAAAAAAATCTTATATTTAAGATAGGAGGAATAATTTACTTATAAAAGGCAACAAAAAAAACCTTTTACCTCTTCCTCAACTTTCCAAAAACAAAGCAAGACAGGTTTCTTTTCTTTTGTTTTTTTTTTTTTGGCCTTGAGGAAGACAGCTTTAAGAATCATTGTAAATGAGAACATTGGAATTGTTTGGCGACACAATAAATAAATGTGAACGTTTACAAAGAATAAAAATAATAATAATAGTAATAAATTGGCGACGAAAGACGAGAAGACTAAGACCAAACAGAGTCCTCCACTGCATCGTTGAACAACTCATGGACAGCGAAAATCTAGAAGCCACCGGCTTGGAGAATTTTGGTTTTCTCAACACGATGCGATGTCGTTTTCCGGTAGTTATGCTCACCTCGCCTGTGCAGAAATATACGGCTGTATCCTATTTTTTTCATAATCACAATTTTATTAAAAATAATTTTATTTAAAATACTATCCGACACTAAACATAAATATTTATTTTAATAAGAATTTGATTCTTAATTCGTCATACTAAAAAGGATAGTACTTTTTGTTAGAGCTAAATCCATGGCTACTTCACATTACTTTTGATCCAATTGCATAGCATATTCCAAGTGTTATTTTCCTCCTCACATAAAATATTCCAAAGTTCTGCGTGTATTTGGTTGGTTGAAAAATCTGTTTGGATTCTTAACGTCTGTTACAATCACTTCCCATCAGCTTCATCCCCATTTCCTACCTGTTCCTTTTCACCAACCCAAAATACCAGCTTCCGTTCTCAGGTCTTCCACTAAAGAATGGGGATACTGAACCATCTTGCTGCAATTTGCAATGTGAACTAGATTTTACATCCTGTAAATAATAATTTAGTGATTAAAAAATAATTTTTTTAAAATAATAGTAATATCTAGAAGGGGTTAATTTTAAATAAATAATAATTTTGTATAACACAGATAAATAACCAAAAACAATTTTGTATATCTATATTATTTTATCCTCTAGATATTATGATGAGTTTAACAATGAAAATATAAGTAAACAGATATATATATATTTCTTAATTTTTAGAAATTAACAATAAAATGCTTATATAAAAACATAAAAAAGGCTACATATAATCAAATATATAAAACAACTTATTTCAGTTTACAAATTATTCCATCCATACAAATTTAAAATTTGAAAAATGTTTCGTTTTAGAATTCTTTTTACAATTCTTGTGTTGTAGAATTTATTTTCTTTCAAGCTATGTGAATGGACCAAATTAAAAAAATAAAAAAATTGCATAAAAAAAACTTCTACCTACGATTTTGCCTTGATCATCACTTCGCATACTTTGTCTCGTTTTAGCCCCATGCTTTGAATCTAAGACTGGAGGCCAATTTCCCAAAAAAAAAAAAATATCAGAGTGTATATATGTATGCGCGCACGCACCTGAGCATGCCATTTTTACCATATGAAGGTAAAAAAAGCTGAAAATGTTTCAGAACAAAAATATTTTATTTATATTTTTTAGCCTTTTAATTTATTTATCAATATATCATATTGTAAAAATTAACCCATTCACTTCTCAAACTCTACTAACAGTGGGGCAACTCTCTCTCTGACCTGAGAAGCAACTTATTTTTAAAAGGGTTAAAGTGCATCCAGCACTCCCAAGTCAGGTGTACCCAATGATCTAAAGTAATTTATGATGCAATTTTACCCTCAAAGTAATTAAAATGTTGCACCGGTATCTCATGCTAATAGATTGTTACTTTGACCGTTAAATTGATGAGTCAGCACAAGTTTGACCAAAATAATCTGACGTGGCATGTTTAATAAGCAAGTGATGTGGAATTTTTTCAGGGTTAAGGTGCATCCAGCACCCCCAAGTATTTTTCCAGGTGCACCCAGTGGCCTAAAGTAATTTATGGTGCAATTTTGCCCTCAAAGTAATTAAAATGGTGCACCGGTATCCTATACTAATAGATCTGTTACTTTGACTGTGAAATTGATAGGTCAGCACAAGTTTGACCAAAATAATCTGACCTGGCATGTCTAATAAGCAGGTGATGTGGAATTTTTTTCGTCTGCCACTGCTTTGTTTTCTCTGTTCAGTAAATGCTCTCTTCGGCTCTTGGAATTTTTTTCAGAGCAAGAAATTTTTTCAAAGATACTCCTCTGATCCTATTTATAGGGTAGAAAGAGAAGATATTTTTTGGTTTTATTTATAAGGCACTGAGAGAAATTTTTTGTATGAATGTACAAATTTACCCCTCATTTATTATTATATTGACTTTGTTTATATGAGGTATAATGTACATTAATAGGAATAAAGTTGAAAAGTTATTAAAATTTAAATGATAGTTGATGAAATTTAAGGTTTTCCCTGGTCTATGTGAAACATGTGGAAATGCCTTATAAATAGGACCAGAGGAGTAATATTCAGACAAAACAATAGAATTAACAAGAAAAGCCATGTCACCTGCTTATTAGACATGCCAGGTCAAATTATTTTGGTCAAACTTGTGCTGACTTATCAATTTCACAATCAAAGTAACAAATTTGTTAGTATAGGATACCGGTGCACCATTTTAATTACTTTGAAGGCAAAATTGCACCATAAATTACTTTAGGTCACTGGGTGCACCTGAAAAAATACTTGGGGGTGCTGGATGCACCTTAACCCCGAAAAAATTCCACATCACCTGCTTATTAGACATGCCACGTCAGATTATTTTGGTTAAACTTGTGCTAACTCATCAATTTAACGGTCAAAGTAACAGATTGTTAGCATGGATACCGGTGCACCATACTTTGAGGGCAAAATTGCACCATAAATTATTTTAAACCACTAGGTGCACCTGACAAAATACTTGAAGATGTTGGGTGCACCTTAATCCTTTTTAAAACTCGGGGATAAAAAAAAAAAAAAGCGCGTAAGTTTTTAATTTCAAATCGTAGTACTTCATAAAACTAGTACGACCTTTAGCGTTTCGTTATGATATATGGATCATTATTTTAATTTTATTTTGGTAGAATTGATTATTTCTTTAATAATTCGAAAAAGCATATTTTTTCTCACTTGAAACCGACCCTGCGTTTTCTCCCCCTGCCTCCCTTCTCTCCGCCGGAGTACCCACCGGCGGCGCCGTCCGACCCATCTACTCCACACGAAACTCGAAAACCCCATCTTATCGTGAAAAGAAATCAGGAGGGGCGATTCTGTGCTTTGAAGTTCGAAATCAGTATGGGAAATTGCTGCGTGAAAGCAGACGTCGTAGAAGACACGCCCAACCACCACTCTCCCCATGGAGCCAAGAAGAAAAGCAAGGAAGGAAGACCGAATCCATTTTCAGAAGAACCCATTCATTCGACGGCTCCGATCCGGGTCTTGAAGGACGTGATTCCACTGAGTCATCGAACCCGAATCAGCGACAAGTACATACTGGGCCGCGAGCTGGGTCGTGGAGAGTTTGGGATCACCTACCTCTGTACGGACCGAGAGACGAAGGAGGCACTGGCTTGTAAGTCGATTTCGAAGCGGAAGCTGAGGACAGCGGTGGATATTGAGGACGTGAGGCGCGAGGTTGCTATAATGTCCACGTTACCGGATCATCCCAACATCGTGAAGCTCAAGGCAACCTACGAGGATAATGAAAACGTGCACCTCGTGATGGAGCTGTGCGAGGGCGGCGAGCTTTTTGATCGGATTGTGGCCAGAGGACATTACAGCGAACGAGCTGCGGCGAACGTGGCCAGAACAATTGCCGAGGTTGTAAGGATGTGCCATGTCAACGGGGTTATGCATAGGGACCTGAAGCCTGAGAATTTCCTTTTCGCTAACAAGAAAGAGAATTCCGCCCTCAAAGCCATCGATTTTGGGCTCTCTATCTTTTTCAAGCCTGGTATGTGGTTAGCTCTTGCCTTTTCGGTTGTTATTCGATAGATTCTTCATGTTGCTTTCGTTTTATCTTAACTTCTCTTTTCTTAGGGGAGAAGTTCTCGGAGATTGTTGGGAGTCCTTATTATATGGCGCCGGAGGTTTTGAGGAGGAACTACGGACCTGAGGTTGACATATGGAGCGCCGGAGTGATTCTTTATATACTTTTATGCGGGGTTCCTCCATTTTGGGCAGGTACTGCTTTGGAAATTTTAGTTGCCTTCGTTGGAGGGTGGATATGTTGGCAGAAATTCGAATTTTAGTGACATCTGCATCTTTCATGGCAGAAAGTGAACAAGGCGTTGCTTTGGCAATCCTGAGGGGCGTAATTGACTTCAAGAGGGAACCTTGGCCTCAGATTTCGGATAGTGCTAAAAGCCTGGTACGACAGATGCTGGAACCAGATCCTAAAAAGCGCTTAACAGCTGAACAAGTGCTTGGTAAGACTACGCCACTTGTAATTTGGACCGAATAGAATATTATGAATAGATGGCACAAAATAACCGCTAAATTGCATTCTTTGGTTAGCATTTATTTCATCCCTATGCGATTGATCATCCCACAACACCGAGGAGATGATCACTAATTTGTAACGAAGGTGACAGTGCAGTCGTTGCATTCGCTTTGTAGGGTGTCATTATACTGGGGTTTTATGAGTAGCTAAATGTGAGACACTGAAAATTTTCCAGTCTGTCAATAGTTATCTGTCCGATAACAGGATAGCTTGCAGTCTCCAGTCTCAGTAATTATAATTATAAGCAATGTCAATGTTAGGTACACTGAGGACTGTTAATTGGTGATCATATTGGGGAGTATTTCGCATCTCCAAGTGCTAGCATGCTGCACAAAATGTTTATAGACCAAAATTCCAATGAGGTTTCGTTTTAGTATCGGATATCTGATGTGAACGATTAAACTCATAAATGTTGACTCTTAGGCACAATTTAGTTCCACCATCCTTCCTAGACCGCGCAGGATTCAGGATGTTGAAGAATAGGCTTTGTATTTATAGTTTATAATCTCCCCTTTGGGAGGTGTGATTTGATGAGATTGCTGTCATGCCTTTCAAGTATGAGGTTTTTAACTATTATGTCTGGAGTATTTAATCTTTTAGTAATTGACTAAGCTGGTTTTCGTGCCTCTTAATAATAAGAGTGTGTTAGAGGTACAACTTTATATCTCAACTCTATTTTATCCTTATCCTGTTTTGTTGTATTTTGAATATCCTCCATAATTTATGCTGAGCCTTGAATAATGGTTAGATCCTGGAATCCAGGATTTAGGGGCGTATCTATTATCATCGACACTTAGTTGTATCTGAAGATGAGATTGAATAAGATGAAGCATTGGAGAATTCAAAACTCTTTATCACTGAAATCTTGGACAAGGGAAAAAAGCAAGAAGAAGGAGAAGAAGAAGATTGTGACTTGAGGCCTCTTAGACTCAAAAGAACACAAACCCCAGCACATGGAAAACTAAACTCAGGACTTTTTTTTTTTTTAAAAAAAAAAGAGTAGGCGGGGGAAATGTCGGTAAATAGAAGTCTCTTATCTAATAAGAAAGATGAAGGATGTATAAGTTTGTGTCAAGCGCGTTAGCTATTTTGGTGATATGGACAAGCCCATACAAAAGTTAACAAATGCTTAAGCAATATTAAATATGAAATAATTAGCATATCTTAATCTTTTTTTGTTTTCTCCTTTTGCTAAAAGGGGTATTCTCATTCCCAGGACCTTTATTTCATTGCTTCCTGTCTCTGTGCCCCACTCCTTTTTCTCCAGAAATTGTGATATGGTTGAATTCTTTGGCAGCTCAACTTCTGCAGGGTCTTGAGTAAATGTAGAAAGCATTTTTGATATTTACTGTTCATATGTGTTTGCAGAACATCCCTGGCTACAAAATGCAAAGAAAGCTCCAAATGTTCCGCTTGGAGATATTGTGAGGGCAAGGCTTAGGCAGTTCTCTGTGATGAATAGATTCAAAAAGAAAGCCCTCAGGGTAAGCTTCTGTACAAGTTCATGCATAATGGCTGACTTCAGTTTGTGTGTGATGAAAATTAATGCATGCCTTGGTGGTTTGCATTTCTTTGGAAAAAATGCTACAGGTAATTGCTGAACATTTATCTGTTGAAGAGGTAGAAATAATGAAAGATATGTTCACATTGATGGATGTTGACAAAGATGGCAAAGTAACATATGAGGAACTCAAGGCCGGGTTGAAGAGGGTTGGTTCGCAGTTGGCTGAGCCAGAGATAAAGATGCTGATGGAAGTGGTAAGTTTCTATGTACATGCAGCATTTGTAATGGAATTTCTCCTCATCGTTTCAGTTTGTTTATAAGCACCAAGCCTAAGTCAATTCGACTAGATTCCGTGGAAGTGAATCTGGCAGTATTGCACGGAAAAGTGAGCTTGCCTTACTCTTCTATAATGAAGTTTCTCATTATCCTTTCCCTGGTTTGGCACCTGCAAGATGAATACACCTTGCGTTGCATTGTGTCATACAATGCTAGAAACAAGAGTAATGCATGCTAATGTAAATGGATAGATACAGTCTTCTTCAGTGTTACTGTTCAAGATTCAATAAATCATTTTAAAGGTTCTTTACTATGGGTTTATGCTCCCTTTTTGTCTGCTCATTTTAATTTTCTATGAAATAGCGTGTGAAGAAAAATGGCACCTTTTTACAGAATTAGATCGCACTTTTCTCTTAAGCCAATGTAACCTCTTAGCTATATTAAATTTTATGGCTGAATAAACTAAGGAACCTAGTTTTTATTTTATTACAGCAAGCTTCTTATATGTCAAAAAATTGCTTAAAATCCACTAATGCCAACCCTGGACTTGTGAAATGTATTTGTATTTTGTGATAACATAATTGTGACCCAATGATGGTTTTCTTTGCTTTGAATGGCCTAGGCTGATGTTGATGGGAATGGAGTACTAGACTATGGAGAGTTTGTAGCTGTGACAATTCACCTGCAGAAAATGGAGAATGATGAGCATATCCACAAAGCATTTATGTTCTTTGACAAAGATGGGAGTGGGTATATTGAATTAGGTGAGCTCCGCGAAGCATTGACCGATGAGTCAGGTGAGACTGAAGCTGATGTATTGAAAGACATTATGCGCGAGGTTGACACAGACAAGGTTTGGCTTTCACACTCTATTTTCCGATTTTTTTTTTATTTCACTGAATTTGATTGAATCGAGAAGATAAAAATACATGGGAGGGAAGGGGGTGGAAAAAGGAGCCCAGTAACGTAGAATATCTGACAGTGGGTTACTGTTTCTGAAAATTGCTAATTTTCGTTGTTCTGTTTTTCACAGGATGGTCGGATTAGTTATGAGGAGTTTATGGCCATGATGAAAACGGGAACTGACTGGAGAAAAGCATCTAGGCAATATTCCAGGGAGAGATTCAAGAGTCTCAGTCTAAACTTGATGAAGGATGGCTCACTTCAGCTGCATGACGGGATCAGTGGCGAATCCGTGGTGGTTTGAAATATGGAGTGATTTCTTCTTTGTAATGTTGGTGCTGACTCAATTCCTTCTTCTTTTTCTTTCATTTCTTTCTATGCCTGGCAATGTGTTTGTGTGATATCTCTTCATCAAAGCAAGTTTTGGGCAGGCCTGGGTTGTATGGGAGCGTTTAAAGCCATGCTAAATTACTTCTAAGTTTGGAGTTGGGTGTCAGGGGTGTGCAGGATTTCATACGAAGGATGGTTTACACTTTATAGGTTATCAGCAGAAATTACGAGGCACTTGCTGCGAGCCTCAAAATTGTCACATATTCTTTGTATATTTTTGTCTTTGTAATTTGTTTTTGACAATTCCATTGGTTAATGTCATTGCCCCACAAGATGTGCAGAAAAACCAGTTCAAAGCTAGAAGTTTAGAAGACAAATGCTTGTCGAAGCAATTCAAATTGATGTAGCTATCTGTCCTCACTCTAAAATTTGAATTTCTTTTGATCTTACCTTTGCTTCGATGATGACCCCTCCAAAAGATCTCAAAGCATGTAAATTTCCTGTTATCGTGTTATAAAACACGTTTTGCCAAAGTAATGCGTCGATTCGTTTGCATGTTTCTGGTTTCATGAAGGTTTTTGTCCCCCCCCCCCAAAAGAACACAAAGGAAAGAAAGAATTCGGTACCCGTTGCATTTGCTTATGCATCCAAGCCCAATTAAAATATGTAGAGAAGTGTTACTAGAATAAAGATGATATAAAATTTAAATAAGTGGGTTGAAAAATATTTAAAAAAAAAAAGAAAGAAAAGAGAAAGGAGCTATATACTATGCTATTTATAAGTTGTTGAACATTAGTCTTATATGGATTAAGGACTCGTTTGAAACAGCTTATAAGTAATTTATAAACTGCTTTTTAATAATAATTTACAGAATGCGAAACAAGCATGTAAAAAAATTGTCTCGATTTACGTAAAATTTGTTAATAGAAGATTTCTACTGTACTGCCAAATAGGGCCTAAATATGTTTGATTGATACATAGGACTTGTGTGGATTCACCTATCATTAAACCAAGCTCTCTCCTATGAACTTCACCAATCACTAACTAGTCCTATTACCTATAAATCTTCAAGTGACTTTTGATTAGAGACACAGGGAAATTCTTTCTTCTTTTTTTTTCCCGGTGAAAAAAAGAGCAAACATTAAAAATGATTTAATAAAACAATTTTAAATATCAAAACAATATTTTTGGCATGCCGCCCTTGTCCTTGTCTGCCAAGAACGAAATTGCCTCTTGTTCCATCTGGTGGTATTTCGGTCCTGAATTAACAATTCGTGAGATTTCTTGGCCCAGAAAAAAAAAATTGTGACTCAGAGTTTGATTTTTCGGCTGAAAAGCCAAAAGTCGCGTCAAACCGTGTGGAGAAAAACGATAGGCTTTCTCAAATTTCTAGTTTCGACCGAGTCGGTTGCTGCTGCGATACGTTGAGGTCGTGATCAAAATAGAGCGAAGAAGATCAGATCTGAGTGCAGCGACCTTGTCTTCAGATCTGACCACCCATGGCTTCCTCGCCTTCTTTCTACCTCTTTCTCTCGCTGCTTTGCTTGACCTTCTTCTTCTCCCCCTCACTCGCCGAGATCCGATTCACCGAGATCCGCAATGACGACCGCCCTTTCATTCCCCTTGACCAGTTCGGCTTCACCCATTCCGGTCGCCTTGAGCTCAACGTCTCTAAGATCTCTCTCTCCGACTCCAAGCTTGACCTTTCCAAGGTTGGCTTCTTCCTCTGCACGCTCGATTCCTGGCTCCGCGTCCTTCAGCAACTCGAAGACCGGGAGATTACCTGCGCTCTTCAGTCCGATCTCATCGAGTCTGTTTATACCTTTAATTCCCTCAATACCGATGATTCCTTCAACAAGGAATACGTCCACAAGGACGCCGATCAGTACAATCTTGTCTTCGCTAACTGCTATGAGCAGCAGCTCAAGGTCTCTATGGACGTTCGATCTGCTATGTACAACCTCGACGGAAAGAGCGGCGTCCGCGATTACTTGTCTGCCGGCAGGACTGTCCTCCCCAGGGTTTATTTCCTCTTCTTTTTGGTCTATTTTGCCCTAGCTGGTCTCTGGATTTACATCCTCTACAAGAAGCGATTGACCGCTTTCCGTATCCATTTCTTTATGCTCGCCGTCATCGTCTTGAAGGCTTTGAATCTCTTATGCGAGGCCGAAGATAAATCCTATATCAAGCGAACTGGAAGTGCCCATGGATGGGATGTCCTCTTTTACATTTTCAGCTTCTTAAAGGGAATCTCTCTTTTCACTCTTATTGTGCTGATTGGCACTGGATGGTCGTTCCTGAAACCATACCTGCAGGACAAGGAAAAGAAGGTTTTGATGATTGTCATCCCGCTGCAAGTTGTCGCCAACATCGCTCAGGTTGTCATCGATGAGAGTGGACCATATGGCCATGATTGGTTTACTTGGAAACAGATCTTTTTGCTTGTTGATGTTGTATGCTGCTGTGCTGTTCTCTTCCCTATCGTGTGGTCCATCAAAAACCTGCGTGAGGCTGCAAGAACTGACGGCAAGGCTGCTGTTAATCTGATGAAATTGACTCTGTTCAGACATTACTACATCGTCGTTATATGTTACATTTACTTCACGAGGGTTGTGGTATATGCATTGGAGACTATAACCTCCTATAAGTATTCCTGGACCAGCGTGGTATGTGCAGAGTTGGCCACTCTCTCCTTCTATGTGTTTACCGGTTACAAGTTTAAGCCTGAGGCGCACAATCCATATTTTGTGATTGACGATGAGGAGGAAGAGGCCGCCGCTGAGGCATTGAAGCTTGAGGATGAGTTTGAATTGTAACTTGATTGGATGATCAAAATTCTCCAAAGCCAGATACTTGAATAAGTTGTTGTCGTGTTTTTGAATGTTCAGGTTACATCTCGACACAACTATAAATTTTTCGTTTTACATGTGATGGGTATAGGTATTCGAGTAAACATTGTACTATATTTTCTGTGTTCTGGCACCTCCAGGCCCAGTTCTTTGAATTAGAGTCCTAATTTTGTAGTTGTGGATGTGTCTGAATCATTGTTATGTGCCGTTAGTATCGAAATTGAATACCTTCCTTCAAAATATTGCAGAGTTTGTGTGCTGTTCCTTATCAGGTAAGTTGTCGACTGTTTCTTTTGTTTTTAAACCGTGGTTAACTTTTCTCTCGTATAATCAATCTACCCTTAATCCGAGTTCCCTCGGGGATCATATGAAATATGAGGGCGACAATGAACCTACAAGCTTCTTAGAAAAGGTTTTTGTTTTTTTTTTTTTTTTTTATTATTAAAAAAAAAAACTGCATAAAACATATCTAATAGAAGGGCAAATAGTTTCATCACTGCTCCTTGAACTGTGCGTTATATTATCCTGGTAGACCTGCGGAAAGCCGACTCAAGCAAAAACAGAGACATGAACTTGTGTCTGTCTTGGGAATGCATGTCATTCGTACCCAAGACATATCCTAATAACCTTAATTAGGAGAAAACAAGGAAACACTGCAGAGGTTTGAATTTTACTGTTGTTGGTGACTGTTAATGGTAAGGTAAATAGCAGCGATTTTGCCCTCTTTGCCTAAACGGTTGCTAAACGCACTAGCCTTTGCTGGACCATCTTCATCGACTGGGTTTGGACGGTGACGGAGAGAGTGAGAGCTTCTGGTCGTCTTCTCCAGAAGGCGAGATCGATGAGCTGCATGAGGACGCGCGAAATGTGGGGGCTTATTTTCATGTATAATCTACCTTGAAACCGAGTTCCCTTGGAGATCATAAACAATATGAGTGCCATGATGAGCCTATATGCTTCTCAGAAAAGCGTTTTCTTTTCCTTTTAGAAAAATGAACTCAGCAGAAAACATTTCTTATAGAAGTGCACATATGTAGTTTCATAATCATTACTGCCCCTTGAACTGTGCGTTATATTATCCTAGCAAATGACCAGAGCGAAAACAGAGACAGAAAAACATGCGCGCGATCTTCGCACTTGTCTTCATTATAGTGACTGCTTATAGATTGAACCTATTATTGCATATTGCAATAACAGGAATGTATATATGAACATGTTGGGCATCTAAAAATCTGAGTTCTAGGATCACATACGACTTGGTTTCCGTTGCTCATTTTTTGCAAGCGCTTAATTGATTCCATTGCAGTCTTAATTCCCATGCTAATTAAATTCCAGTGGATCCATTCTTGAGTATCTATGCTGGAGAATCTTGCCCATTGATCTATCTACCGTAACAAGTTTCTTCCCTGGACTCGTATGAACTTTACAATCTCTTACACGCAGAAAATTCCCTTCTAAGAAGAAAAAGGGAGAGGAAAAAAGCTAGTATATTCAATCTGTGAGAAAAGAAACAAACACTAGGTTTGTTTAATTCATGTTTCATATCTTGGGCCTAAGCTGGGTTCAACATTATGAATGCAACGGAAAGTTCAATCTATCCGTCAATATTATGATAAAATAGTAGTACTACTATTATATCCCAACCGAGTTCCGCTGTTGATACTTCTTATGTCATCCCCCCCCCCCCGGCCATGTGTTGGGGCCAAAGGTTCAGCCCATGACCATCGTCTTGGTTCATTGCGCAATTATGAGGTGCACTCACGTGCCCCGCACGTGGTTCCCCCTCCCTTTCATTTCCCATTTCCCATCTATGATTGCCTCTAGCTAAGTCGGTGCCTTTTTTTTTTTTTTCACTCCTCCAATATTCTTTTCCGGTTTTCCCATTCTTCACCTGATAAAACCTGCAACTCATCATAATCATATGAGGTTAAACTCACTTAATAAAAACTTACATGTGTTTAATGTCTTTAAACTAGAAGGCCTCACTCTTCACCTCCATGCTATGTGCAATTAACAAGACTGTGGGTACAGGTTAGATGGATAGTATTAGGAATTTGTAAGGTAAGCAGAATTATACGTACATTCATATATATACACTCTTCCAATGCGTAATATAAAACTTAATTATTGAATTGATTTTAATACTAAATATAAGATCTATTTATCATATTTATTTATTTTTGAATTATCCTTATCAATACTCCATCAACCATAATCAAGTAGGAAATAGAGATAGGATATTAAGAAAGATAATTTTAATATTTTTAAAAAACATATCATTTTTTTATAATTAATTAATTTATCTAACTTTTTAATCTACTTAAATTAGTTGAATAGAATTTATATACGTGTCTGTGCCTGTGTCTGTGTGCGGGTGCGAGAGTTAGATATGGGAAGAGAGAGGAGAACACAATCACATGCACGGAACAAACCATTACCTAAGCCTCGTTCTCTTGTTCTTTCTCCCTGTTGTTCTGTTCATTTCGTATTCTCTATGTCTTCATACAACCACCCCTTGTCTGATTTTCCCACCTTGTCCAGCCTGGTTTTCTCACTCACGGTTTCTTTCTCATAAACTCATTGATAATATACACATTGTTTAGTACTAAATATAGAGTAACAATATACTTCCACCAATCTCCTTTATAAATAATCTCCGGCTAATTACTTTTCACAGGTTACACTCCATAAAAGTTATTTTATATGCATTAACACACGTGTCCTTACTTTTTTTAATTATGCAGTAAAAGTATTTACTATGCATTACCTGACAATAAGATTGTACTCCTCCGGTCCTTAATATAGGATTCATTTAACTAATTTGATTAGATTAAGGAAGTTAGGTAAGTTAGTTAATTACAAAAATTGTGACACATTTTTCCTAAAATACCATAATCATCTTTCTTAATACTCCTCTCTATCTTCTACTTGATTATGGTTGATAGAGTATCCATAGGAGTAATTTAGAGAAAATTGATAAATATGAGAAATAGGTCTTATATTTAGGACCAAAACCAACTCAACAATTGGGTCCTATATTAAGGACCGGAGGAGTACTAGCTTAATCAAAGGTTTTAAATTCAAGCTCGAAAATGCAATTGCATTAGATACTTGGTAGTAAAATTTGTCACTTCAAAAGGTTTTCCCCAACTTGATTCGGATTATTTCGAGTCATGATAAATCTTCCAGTGGATTACCCCCTAAATAAATCAGATAAAGAAATCAACGCATACTTGGAAAAGGGAGGATAAATAATTGAGAATATGGTCAGGAATGGTTATATATAATTCGAAAAGGGTAAAGATCAAAAAGATTGACATGTGTAGAAATCGTGGCGGCTCTGAGGCGGAACTAACAGGACAAAGAAGAGCAGGGGAAGGTAACGTTAAAAGAAAGGTGGCCGTCCTTCTTTTTCTTCATCCGCTTCCCATAAAAGAAAGCATTCGTCTTTTTTTTCCTGGGCTGAAAGTGGCTATGATCTGTCCAAAGATACCCTTCCGATCTTAAATATAGAGAGTGTTTGAATAGAAACCAAACCATGGTTTCAGAAGTGCTTTTACGGATTACGAAGTAAATATGTAAAGGATGTTACCTCGTTTTGCGAAAAAGTGTTTCTGAAACCATAGTTTTGGAATATCCAAACAGGCCCATAAGATCTTATATTAAGAAGAAGCAATGTTATAGTAGTATCTTTAGAGTTGCAGGTCAAAAGGATTCCACAGCAAAAATGATACTCATCTGTTTTAAATATAAGGCTTTTATACACATTATAAAAGATCTTATATTTAAAAGCAGAGACATTGATTTGACGTATAAAGACCTTTTCTTGCAATATCATGCTGGCCGCCCCGCACTCGGAGATTTGCATGGAAAAATCATATGATTTTATCAAATCAATTTTTGACTTATTGCTTGTTTCGTTAGCTCTGTTGTTATGTGTTAGACACTTGTCGTTGTGCCTAACTTGTAAAAATTCTCAGATTTTTTTTTTAACCACAGAATTCTCAGATTTACGACTCAAATATACAACAAATTTGTTTTGCGATGGACAGACTGTTGGTTTTAAATGCTGGTGGAAAAAAAATAGACCGTTGGTTTTAAATTTCAGTAGCTAAAATTGGAATGAGATTAAATTTTAAGAATCAAAATTACTCATCTGATCTTTAATATAAAATCTAACTCTTAAATTAATTGTGATCCTATATATAAGACTTATTTCTCATATTTACTAATTTTTCTTAAACTATCTTTATAGATACTATCTCAACTATAATCAAGTAAGTGAGGGAGAAAAGATATTAAGAAAGATGATGTGAAAATTTAAGAACTAAAAATATACTCCTCCAGTCGACCCCTTTTATAGTGTAAATTACATCATGAAAGGGGTCTTATATTTAAAGCCGGAAGAGTAGTTAATTTTGAAATAAAATACTTGTTAGGAATTTGCAACGTAGTTTTAAGAAACGGGTAGTTGCTAGTTGCTACCAAATATTCCATATTTCTTTATCCGTGTTCCGAACTCCCCCCCGGGGGGGGGGGCGCTCTTTTTAAGAAAATTTTGATGCGATAGTAACATCGTAGTGCTCTCTTGTTTGATAAATGGTGCGATGGTAATACATTAAAAGAGTTCAAACTTCAAACTCACATGTCACAATCTCGTATTTGGAAAAACGGGCTAATATAATTTTTTATCCTCAGATTTTAATCTTGTTTTCTCAAATTTTAAACTATAATTTTTAGTTTTTCAATGAGTAAAATAGTTTGAATTTTTATTAAATTATAAAAATAAATATTTTAAATGAAAAGAAAACTGGAATTAAAATTTATGACTTGAAATTTGAAGTATTAAAATCAAAATAATGATAAATTTAAGAAACTAAAGATTATATTAATCATAAGAAAAATTATTAAAAAAAATTCAAAGTCGCATAAAATCTGAGAGTTTAGCTTCCATGAGGTTGAGACGTAAGTCTACTGTGGGAGAAATTTTATTTTTTTTTACCAGCGTGGGAGAAAAATTATAGTATAATTTTTTTCTCTGTAGAGGAATTTTTGGACATGGAGATAATGTTTCATCTTTTGCCCCACAGAATTCTGACGCTTTTTAATTAATTAATTAATACTCCACCGTCAGTGACATGTGCTATTATTGCCATGGGCCAGCCACACTAGTCACTGCAGCAGCTGAATATCAATTTTTCGTACGATGATCTTTCTATTATATAATAACCACAAATGAAAATTAATTGCAGTTTTTGACCCAAATAAATACTGGTAACTGATTAAATATCGCGTTCATCACAAATCTTCTCATTTTGGGGAAAAAAATACGAAGGGGAGTGACTTTCGTATTCTTGTAATATTGCATGACACATCTATTGACCCTGACCTTTCACGTATTTGGTGTGAGCATATTTAAATTAAATAATTGATTGATTGATGTGAACCAACATTATTTACAGCAAATAAAAAGGTTTGATAGGGAATTGGACAAAAGATTAATCGAAATCCAATGGTTGTTGATTTGCTGGTAACCTACGAAAGCCTATGTGATTTGCCCTTTTTAGCCATTCGACGCTTTGTTTCAACCTTTTGAAAATGTATCGTGGCATTATTGTTGTTGGAAAACTCAATTAAAATATATAATATTTTTTTATTTAAAAAGGTATTAATAATAAAATTAGAAGGAATAAAGCTGCCATGGAGGCCCACTAGTTTACTGTTACTGCCCCCATGTGATGATGATGCAGTAAATTAGAATTCAATTCATGCTTCAATTATTGCATTATTAGAAAGCAATCTCTTCGAAGAAAGTTGAGTTCTTTTTGGAAAATTATAATTATAATTCACTGCTTTAATAAATTTCAAAGTTTATCATATCGTTTATAAGGTATTTTTACCATATCAAGAGAGTCAGATGATTATAATTTTATAATACTCTTTCAGTCCTTAATATGCTGGCCTTCTGTTTTTTTGTTTATCTTGTTTTTTTTTTAATGTGAGAATTGTTTACTTAGGGTGTGTTTGGAATAGCGGTGACAGAAGTAACTTTTTTCCAATATGACTTTTACAAAAGTCAGATTGAGTAAAAGTCAGATAGTGTAATGTGATTTGTGTTTGGATTGGGTTTTATAAAAAAGTCAGTTTGAGAAGCTAAAACTTGTTTGGATGATAAATATAAAAGTAAGTTTAGATATAAAATGACTTAAAAAGACATAAATTTTATTAAATAGTACATGTCTAATATTAGATATAAATATATATATAATGTGACTATTTTTTAAGAAGTAAGGAAAATAAAATTATTAAAAATAAAGAAATTTAATTTATTATTAGAAAAAAATTATATATATAATGTGATCATTTTTAAAGAAGTAATGAAAATAAAATTATTAAAAATAAGAAAATTTAATTTAGTTGCTTCTTTGGCCTTGCCTCCTCACCCTCAAAGACATTTGATATTTGTTGCAAAATTCACGAAGTTACACCTGCAATATCTTAGAGAAAGAGTCCACTGACATTAGTATGTTAATATTAAGATGTCGGGCTACGTGTGCCGCACAGAATTAATACCCAAATCCTCTAACGGTATTCTGCAACGCACACCCTCACCAAAAAGTAGCTTCTTTCAACTTATGACAGAAGTATGTTTGGGTGGTAGAAGTCAGATTGCGTGAACGTGCTCCCAAACACCTATTTTCAGCTTGCCTGTTGCTTCTCCGTTGGGATGCATGTTTGGAGGCCCAAACGTGATCCCAAACAGGCCCTTAATAACCTAAATTTTCATCTCGCCCAACTACCAATAACTACCATACACGTGGCCTCTTTTTTTTCCCCGATTCTCGTGCTTCTCGAGCATCGGTTAACAGTTCCAAAATTCCGCATCGCATTAATTACTGCATCAATTTATCGTAATATTCACCAGATATGTCAATGATTTACAAGATTGATTTACTAAAAAAAAAATCAATATACTATCTCCGGTCCTTAATATAAGATTCTATTTGACTTTTATTTATACATAAATATAAGCAAATATAAGATTCTAATCCACTTTGTCTCTCATATTTATACATTTTTTTCTAAAGTAACTCTTCTAACAATGATAGTTCTAGTCAATACACTTGATTAGCAAGAATATTTTAGGAAAGACAATAACTATTTAGAATAAATAAATAACTCAATTTACTTTCTTAATCTCTTCAAAGTAGTCAACTAGTTTTTACAATTAGGACCGGAGATAGTATAGGCTTTTTTTGGGCCAAATACAAGATAAGGTTAATTTTCTTTATTTTTCAGGTAAAAATGTTAACATTTTTTTTTTAAAAAACACAAAACATGAAGGGCTTCCCCAGTGGACCCCGCGTATTAAAATCCCTCGCTACATCACACCTACTTGTTGGGATAGTTGCTATATATGTTTTTTTTGGCCAACAGATATTTGCTATATTTAGATAGAAGCAGATTTCTCATTTGCGTTAAAGTTTAAAGAGTACGATATGAATTTAAGGACACTAAATATAAGTGTAAATTTAATTTATTCAAAAGAAAAAAACAAGACAAACAATGCAAATGTGAGTATACTCCTCCGGTCCTTATTATAAGACCCCATTTGACTTTTTATTTGGTCCTAATTATAAGACCCCAATCCATTTGTCTCTTATATTTATGCATTTTTTTCCAAGATAATCCTTCTAATAATGATAGTTTTAACCAATATACTTAATTAGCAAGGATATTTTAGGAATGACAACACTTATTTATTATAAATAACCAATTTAACTTACTTCTTTAATCTCCTCAAATAAGTCAATTGGGTCTTATAATTAGGATCGGAGGAGTATTATTTATTTCCACAGACTGTTATAATAATAATTATTATTATTATTTATGAGTTACTGATTTTGAGAAGACATGACAAAAGCCATGTGGAGGGGCAGAGTCATCAATAATGGCGACCCCTGCTCTATCTCTACCCCCCATGTGAGTATATTATATTTGGTAAAGCAACTTTTAAAATAGTAAAAGCAATTGTCTCCTGTATTTTTAAAAATTAACTTTTTAATTAAAAAAAATCAAGTACAACGTTTTGCGCACATGAGAAAGATTTCTCATTTAATGTATATTTGTTCAACTTTTGATCATTCCTTTCCTTTGTTGTTTTTGTTACAGGAAAGAGAATTAAACCATCCATCTCTACCGCAGTTCGCCCCACCCCAGTACAGTGGCTTCTTTTTTGACTTTTCTAATACTCCCTTCATTCCTTATTATAAAAGACGAATAACTGAATTATGTTGATAAAAAAAACAGTTAAAATTAGTTAAAAACAATCAATGTGTAAAAAGTATAAATTTTTTTCCAAAAATGCCCTCATTAAAAAGGAGAGAGAACATGAAAGAGAATAATGGTAACTTCTTAAAAGAAAGAGAAATGGGAGGGAGAGAGAGTGTGAGTTGAAGACAATAAATATATGTAAAATAGAAAATTAACACAAAAAAGTAGAGACAATTTTTAAGTGTCTCTTATATATAGGAATATGCCATAAGCATCAAATGTCTCTTATAATAAGGAACGGAGGAAGTATCTTATTTCCTTTTATCATAAATACAAAATAAGAGAATTCGATAAATAATAATTTATAAACAAATTAGTTAACTTGGGAATTTGAAAATTAATGTATTCCCTCCCATCCCAACTCTCAGCGGGGTTTGATCTCACAAAGAACAGTTGTGAGGTGTCATCTGAATTACAAGGTTGCGTTAAAATATTTATAAAAATATAGTTAGTTTTTTAATTTTTTTTTAATTATTTATATTGAAAACTATTTTTATTGATTGTAGATTTAATGCGTGAAATTAATTGGGTTAATTTAAAAAAATGTAGAAGACGAATCAATTGATTACGCCTATAAGAAGGAAAAAAAAATACTCATATTGACAGCGCACCAAACATAAGTTTCTTATCTTGATTTGTTAATATACTGTCTTAATTTCCCATATTCCTGGTTCGGAGTTCTCTGTGTGTGCGTGTGACATTTTTTGGGCCAAATATATAAAACATTTGAATATATTGTCTTTACTGACATTTATGGATGGGCCAAAAAACAAAGGTAGACGCAGAGGGTCCGTTTGGATCAGCGATTGGAAAAGTAGCTTATTGAAAAAGTAGTTTATAGAGAAGTGAAATTGGATAAAAGTTAAATTGGATAAGTTGAATTGTGTTTGGATTAGAGTTCAGAAAAGCTAGATTGCAAAAGTGAGATTGATAAAAGGTTGTTTGGATTATGATTGAGTAAAAGTAAGTTTGGTTGTAAAATGACCAAAATAGATATGAGTTTTAATAAATAATGAAACATGATTAAAAAAATAATTTCACATGATACAATGAAATTAAAATAATTTAATATGAAGAAGTCACAAAAGATATTTTAAATATAAAGTGAAACATGAAAAAATAAAAGTATATTTTTAGGAGCATATTTAAAAATAAAAATATATTTCTAACTTATTCATTACTTTCAACTAATTTTAACTGATTTTTTATTATCTACAAATTAGTTATTTGAGGCTTATAATAAGAACCAAAAGAGGTAATAAATTTCTTAACTTTTTCTCTCTCCATATTTCAAAAGCCATAAGTCATAAGCTGTTAATTTTAGCTTATAGCTTATTGTAGCTTTTCAGACAAAAGCCCGATTGTAGAAAAGCTAATCCAAACAGACCCAATTGTATCAATCGAGCTTATAGAGCTTATAAACTCAAAATAAGTGATGCCAAACAGGCACAGAATCTGCAGAAAAGCTATAATTCACAGTTAGATCATATCCAGAATGACAGGGGCAATTGGCAAGATTTAAAAAGGAAACTTCAACCAATTCCATTCAATGACTTCCAGACAAATCACGAATATATATTAGCTGGAAATTATTCAGCGAATTTATTAATTAATACTAGACACAACAAATCTCATTTTAATTAAGTGAAGATGATGCTCGTGTTATATATTTTTTTAACCAAAATTACAAATGCTTTATTTGAATCTATATACAAAATATAAATATCATCAGGTACGAATAATACACACCATGAGATTTAATATATTACGAGCTGCTCACGAGAAGAAAACGACAGAGCCAACAAATGTCGTTGAATAGCAGATACCATCTTTACCCTGAAACCTACGGTGCATGTTCTTGCATATTAGACGTGGTAGCATGTTATCCCAAGCAAAGATTAGCCAGCACACGCTGTTTAATATTTTATTTGTGTTAGGAATCAGGAGTCTTTTGATGATTCATACATTTTTCACCTATAATCAAATAAAAATTGTATATGATACAATTTATATAAAATAAAGGAAAACGGAAAGAAGCAAAAAGCTGTGACTGTGAGTGTGAGTTGTGATTCTTATGGACTGCCGTTACTGATTACGACCCCAATCCACGGAACACAGTGCCCTCCTTGGGCTGGTTGCATAGCACAGTGGTTTCTGTTCTGAGCTCCTCAGATTTCTCCTTCTCCCTCTTTTTTTTGATATTTTATCTACAGTTCTATTCTACCACCTTTCGCCGCTTGCTGTTTTTTCTGAACGCTTTCGTAGTCAGAGGAAGCTGGATAAGAAGAGTGAGCGGTACTGAGAGAAGAACAAGAGATGGAGGACAAGTCCCAAGTATTGGAGGCTGTGTTGAAGGAAGCTGTGGATTTGGTAACAGATCTGAATCACTTGAAGCTTTTCTTGGCTGCAACATGGTGGTTCTCTTCATTGGTCTGTTTGATTCATTGATGGGTGTATTGGGTTCTGTTCTGTGTCTTTTCGAATGCAGGAAAACATACCCATTGAGGAGGTTCTTGAGAATTTAAGATGTAGCAGAGAAGGTCTCACCTCTGTGGCTGCTGAGGAGAGGCTCGCCATTTTCGGACATAACAAGCTTGAAGAGAAAAAGGTTCACAACTCGTCCTATCCCGTACCTTTCCCTTCTCCTAGCGCTCTTTTCAATGAAAGCCACGTAAAAAGATAAAAGTTCTTCTCTTTTCTGGTAAATTATCTTTCAGGAGAGCAAATTTTTGAAGTTCTTGGGTTTTATGTGGAATCCTCTGTCTTGGGTTATGGAGGCTGCTGCCATAATGGCAATTGCGCTTGCAAATGGAGGGGTGAGCATGTTCAGCTCAGCTTTCAGAGTTCTTGGCGCTAAGCTTTCCAGCAAAACTTCTTTAAGCCTTCGAGGCATTTGTTATTGAGGATTTGAATATGTATTGTTCCTTAAATTTTTGTATGCAGGGGAAGCCCCCTGACTGGCAAGACTTTGTGGGTATCATCACTCTGCTTCTCATCAATTCAACTATTAGTTTCATTGAGGAAAACAATGCGGGTAATGCTGCAGCGGCTCTCATGGCTCGTCTCGCTCCAAAGGCAAAGGTGTCAAATTTAGCGTTTAATTCCCTTGCTGCCAACTCTAGTCTAGCTTGATTATTGGTGCAATCTCGTTTCTTCCTTTCTGTGTTCCCCTTTCTTTTTGCCCCGTGAAATCATTTTCCTTATAGTTTCATTTCCAATTTCTACGTTGTTAAGGTTCTTCGAGATGGTAGGTGGAGTGAGCAAGATGCCTCGGTTCTGGTTCCAGGTGACATCGTCAGTATTAAACTGGGAGATATTATACCAGCTGATGCTCGTCTTCTTGAAGGGGATCCTCTGAAAATCGATCAGGTGGGCTTTCTGGTTGTTTTGTTGTGCATATAATATTTACTTCAGTTTTACTTATAGTGTTCTAAATGATTCAATGACAACCTACTTTCTGGTTCTTATTCTCTGCTTTGTGCTTCTTAGTCTGCACTTACTGGTGAGTCCCTGCCAGTGACAAAAGGTCCTGGTGATGGTGTGTACTCTGGTTCTACCTGCAAACAAGGAGAGATTGAGGCCGTGGTCATTGCCACTGGTGTGCATACCTTCTTTGGGAAGGCTGCTCACCTTGTAGATACCACTAATCAAGTGGGTCACTTCCAACAGGTATCATGATAGCGATTAGGCATCATTTTTATGGTCGTCCTAATGCTGTTACTGTCATTGAGATTTCATTTTTTATCTTTTGTGCTGTCATTTAGGTCTTGACTGCGATTGGGAACTTCTGCATCTGTTCAATTGCTGCGGGGATGATTATTGAGATTATTGTCATGTATCCTATCCAAGACCGGCAGTACCGTCCTGGAATTGATAACCTTCTTGTACTTCTCATAGGAGGAATTCCAATTGCCATGCCCACAGTTCTTTCGGTGACCATGGCTATTGGGTCCCACAGGTTATCGCAGCAGGTCAGGTTCCTTGGCTAGTCTCTCCTAGAGTATGTTTTGTGGATATTCATACAGATAGTGGACTAATGGTTTGTAATGCTTGCAGGGAGCCATCACTAAGAGGATGACAGCCATTGAAGAGATGGCAGGCATGGATGTGCTTTGCAGTGATAAAACTGGGACTCTAACATTAAACAAGCTGACTGTTGACAAAAATCTTATTGAGGTTGGATATTGAGTGGTGTTACTCAGTTGTTATCCATTTGATCTGATTATTTTATTTTCGCATTCCAGGTTTTTGCTAAAGGAGTGGATCCAGATACTGTTGTTTTGATGGCAGCTCGAGCCTCGAGACTTGAGAATCAAGATGCAATAGATTCTGCCATAGTTGGGATGCTGGCTGATCCAAAAGAGGTCAGTGAAACTGATCAAGCAATGACTTACTGTTTTTCTTAATATGAGGTTGTAGCCCTGTATGATCTGGACGATCATATTTGTTTTTTGTATTCAAGTTTATGATAAGACTTTTACTTTTGAACTTGCTGCTAAAAAAGGCACGAGTGGGAATCCAAGAAGTACATTTTCTTCCTTTCAATCCTACTGATAAGAGGACAGCGTTAACTTACATTGATGGTGAAGGTAAAATGCATAGGGTAAGCAAAGGTGCGCCAGAGCAGGTAATTTACACTTAATCTCATTGCTTACATAATTTTACATCATTTTTGGTCTCATATTCTGTATTTGATATGTGTTTCTATAACATGGCTGTTAGATTCTCAATCTCTCATACAATAAGTCAGATATTGAACGCAGAGTCCATGCAGTAATAGATAAGTTTGCAGAACGTGGTCTACGATCTCTTGCTGTAGCATACCAGGTATTTAATTCATTGCATGCTTTCTTGTCTTGCTTGACCTTTGATGAATTTGTATCCCTACGTATTACTTTAATGCCAGAATGAAGAAGTGATTGCCATGTGGTTTTTCTCTTTTTGTGCAGGAGGTTCCAGAAGGGAGGAAGGAAAGTGCTGGAGGCCCATGGCAGTTCATCGGTCTTATGCCTCTGTTTGACCCACCAAGGCATGACAGTGCAGAAACAATACGGAGGGCTCTAAACCTTGGAGTAAATGTAAAAATGATAACAGGTCTATTTTATACACTACACATTTGATTTGCATGTATAATGGTGCTGAAGTTTCCGTTCTGTTCTCTATAGCTAATGAATTTCTTGGAAGCTTTGGAGCAAGGTTTTGCATCTAGCAAACCACTGATGCAATCTTAATACTGCTACATCTAAGTCCTATTCTTGCTAGCTATTCTAGCATTATGAAAACATATTGGTTAAGTAAACTTGCAGAATATAGCGATCAAATTATATGGAGTTTCATTTGAGTTATAAGCTTACACTTACTATGTGAGAGAACTTAACAATCCAATTGCCATAAGCATAGTTTAGTGAGAGAACTGATGAATTATGGTAACCGGTGCCAATTGACTTCTCTTGTTGACTTGGAGTACATCTGATTTCCAACAGAACCACAACATTATTCATTGTTTTGACTTTTCAATTTTACGTATACATCTCCTTGTTAGGTGATCAACTAGCTATAGGGAAGGAAACTGGCCGTCGCTTGGGAATGGGCACCAACATGTATCCCTCATCTGCATTGCTTGGGCAGGATAAGGATGAGTCCATTTCTGCACTACCCATTGATGAACTGATAGAAAAAGCTGATGGATTTGCTGGTGTTTTTCCTGGTATGCTCCTTTCCACGTTGAATACAGCAACTTTGGTATTGATATTTCTGCTTATTAAATTTCATATGATGGCATGGACGAGTATTAGTCATTGCTATGGTTGAATATTTTGTGCTTCCTCTCGTGATGTTAGTCGGGTTATAACTTAACGTATATTTGGCCAGAACACAAGTATGAGATTGTGAAACGCTTGCAAGCGAGGAAACATATATGTGGAATGACTGGTGATGGAGTAAATGATGCTCCTGCTCTTAAAAAGGCTGACATTGGTATAGCTGTTGCTGATGCAACTGATGCCGCTCGTAGTGCATCTGATATTGTTTTAACAGAACCTGGCCTTAGTGTTATTATCAGTGCTGTTTTGACAAGCCGGGCCATCTTCCAGAGAATGAAAAATTATACAGTGAGCAATTGAACTGCTGTTGATCACAACTCCACCTTTTCTTGTCATTACTCTTTGTTACTTCTGCTATTTCAATACTCCTCTATTGTTTATATATTTTTAATGTTCTTGGCAAATTTTTGTTTTGCCCAGGACATACAGGGCATTATTAGCAGGATGCATTATATCAGTATCAGTTAAACTAATTTGTTTCTTCTTTCATACAGATTTATGCGGTCTCAATTACAATCCGTATTGTGGTATGTGAATTGTTTTGTGACTCTGATCTATGTCTTACCAGGAAATAATATATAGTCAAAAATATTTTGTTGAGACTGTTGTAAAAACAAATTCTTGACCTGTTCTATATGTTTGGTATGGTTACAGCTTGGTTTCATGTTGCTGGCCCTTATATGGAAGTTTGACTTTCCTCCTTTTATGGTGCTAATCATCGCCATCCTAAATGATGGTCTGTTATTCCATTTCTTTGTCATTGTTTCACCGTCTGATTGCCTCCCATAATATGCCTTCAACTTCATAACTAAAACATTTATGACGTATAGGTACTATCATGACAATCTCAAAAGATAGAGTAAAACCTTCTCCTCTGCCTGATAGCTGGAAGCTCGCAGAGATATTTACCACTGGCATTGTACTTGGAAGTTACTTGGCAATGATGACAGTGATATTCTTTTGGGCGGCATACAAAACAAATTTCTTCCCGGTATATCTTTTATTGATGATTTTCAATGGTTTAGAATATTCTTAGCTCATTACATCGTTCATGCTTGTTGCTTCACATGCTTTGCTTTATATTGTTTAGCCTTTATCATTAACTGTCTTCCCTTCTGCTAACCTTTCAGCGAGTATTTGGGGTCTCAACTCTTGAAAAACTGCTCATGATGATTTCCGTAAACTTGCCTCAGCGATATATCTTCAAGTGAGCACTATCAGTCAGGCCCTTATATTTGTGACTCGGTCTCGAGGATGGTCTTATGTTGAGCGTCCCGGTATACTGTTAATGACTGCTTTTGTGGTTGCTCAGCTGGTAAGCTAAATCCTCATTCCTACTGTGCCAGTTCTTTTCACTTTGCCTGACTTTGATGCTGAATTTGTTGTGTGCAGATTGCCACTTTGATCGCAGTCTATGCAAACTGGAGCTTTGCTGCAATTGAAGGAATCGGTTGGGGTTGGGCTGGAGTAATATGGTTATACAACATCATATTTTACATCCCACTTGATTTCATCAAGTTCTTTATTCGTTATGCTTTGAGTGGGAGGGCTTGGGATCTTGTCATTGAGCAGAGGGTTAGTATTGTTTCTGGACTGACTCATTCCTCCCTTTCTCTTGCTCTTTTTCATTCCTCCACTTTATTTGTTGTTCTCTGCTCATGGATTTTAATGTTTATTAATAATGTGTAGATTGCATTCACAAGACAAAAGGACTTCGGGAAGGAACAACGGGAACTTCAATGGGCACATGCTCAGAGAACCTTACATGGATTACAAGTACCTGACACCAAGTTCTCCGACCGCAATCATTTCAATGAACTCAATCAAATGGCTGAAGAAGCTAAAAGGAGAGCTGAAATCGCAAGGTAGGCTTCAACTCAAAAACTCGCGCAATTAAGTGAAAACCTATAATAATTTTAATAAGTGACGGCTTGTTATAGTCTTGGAATCCAGGCCTATGTTGGGAGTCCAACTAATACTGTTTGGATCCTTATATTGCATGATATGATGCAAAACAACTAAGCTATGTAAATGGCTCTCATAAAGTCACAATTATTGTGTGCAGGTTAAGAGAATTGCATACACTAAAAGGTCATGTAGAATCAGTTGTGAGATTGAAGGGGCTTGACATTGACACAATTCAGCAAGCCTATACAGTCTAAGGTGTGCTTGCTCAGTTGCAGACTGATACTGTAAAAAGTAGGGCACGCGTTAATGTGCTGAGAGAAGTAGAATATAATGATGAGTATTACACAGTGAGTTACCCTTAATATCCCCTTACTGGGCTTTTCTGTTTTGACTTTTGAGCGCTTAAACGAGTGCTTTTGTCTGCCCCTTCGTTATTTTCTTTACTGCTGTTAAAATATGCCTTCTAATCTGCAAAATCTCAGTGTCTAGAAGCGGCTATATGTTAGCCATTGAAATTTCCATGAGTTTTAATGTTAAATATTCCATTTTTATTACTGTTTATCCGTCACTAAAAGCTAGACAGCTAAACTTGTATGACTCAGCGATAGATGATTGAAAACTTGCTTGGTTAAAAGAATGAAAGGAATCAGACAAAGGTGCGATCCTTTTCAATAATTTGTAATGCATAACATGTGATTTTGGAAGAGATTAAAGTGGTTAGCCAAACAAAATTGGACAACGAAAGTGTGAAAACAAGAAAGCATTATGAAAAAGACGTTTGGTGTACGAGCACCTAATATAAAGGAAAAAGACATAAAATGCACTCTAATTTCAGAAGCCCAAAAAGGTCCGCTGAATCAACAAATCCCAGTTTGGTACCATGAGACCAAATTGGATTATTATGTGAAAGGAAAAGACCAAATTGCCCTTCATTTTAATATTACTTTTAAATATCACAAGCCCCTACTGGCCGGCCGGCCACCGGACCTCCGGCGACGGCGGTCACCGGAGCTCCGGCGACTAGCCG
>NW_021634661.1:0-37023 GCF_004799145.2 Neltuma alba
GGGTGCTGCGTTCCCACGGCTCGAACTCGAGACCCGTGGTTAAGTTAGGACGCCCCATCCAGTTGACCTAACCCCTCGGGTTTTTAATATAGTAATTTTTAAATAATATAATGTGAGGTTCCCAGATCTTCTCAAAGCATGCTTGCAATTTGAGAAAAGTGGCAAGTTTCATCACATGGGACCTTCAAAACTAAAATGTTATATAATTAATTACACTATTAACTAAAATGTTTTATAATTAATTATACTATTAACTAATTAAGAACGCTGTCCAAGATGAAGAGGTAGATTGTGTGTGTGGTGTGCGTGTGTGTGTGTGCAGACAAATAATGCAGTGTCACAGTTCATCAGGTGTTGTGGTTCCATGTGAATTTAACTTGACGCTAGTTTTGTCATGTTCCAGACTTGATGAAATCCGAAAGAAACGCATTTCAACATAACATTATTAGAAACAGTACTATCTGAAGAAAATAAAGAAACAGAATAGAGATAAATGCCTTTGATGTATATCGTTAGATTTATTGTTTTAAATTTAATGTATGGAGAGCTACCAACCATTTTGGTCTCTCTGTTATCTTTTTTTTTTTTAAGGTCTGCTTTTTCTTCATCTGAACAGTGATCAGCTTATTTGTTGGAATATTACACATATGAATAATATGGTCATGTAATTATTTATTTATTTTTTTGACCAGCCATGTAATTATTTAATTAACAACCACTTGTAACTTGACCGCATGATTCTCAAATGATAAATTCTTAATCAATTCAGATTGAAATCCATAACGATTTACTTTATATGTGTGTATATATTAACAAAAGAAAATAGGTACCTTCCTTCTCATTTTCAACATTCCCGGGGGAAAAAAAAAGTCCATCTTTTGTATGAGGGTATTGGAAGGGAACGGAAAGGAAGAAAAAAGGTTTTAATGAACTTAATTTAAAAAATTAAAAAATAGAGTTATAAAATTTTGATAAAAAAATATATAAAATAAAAAAGCAAGCAAAATTAATTTAAAATTTTTAACCTCATTTTTCTAATTTTTTGAATTGATTATCTTTTTTTTTTTGGTGAAATGAATTTTAGGAAAGGGGTCGGGCTCACTCACGACCCAGGATAGGACACCTAACGTTTGATTTACTGGGGCCTGTCCCTATGGGGTACAGGAGCATGACAAGCAAGTTTTTTTTTTCCTGACCCAATAGGTAGGAATCACCCAACTGCACTAAGCTGTAGAGATGCCTCCTCCAATACTGCGACTGGAATCATAACAAAGTGACACTCTTCATGATCGAACCCCTTCCTTTGACGAGAGAGTCCGACTCCTTCCTGAACCCACGTATTATCTTTTCTCTTTTCTTGTCTGCGCTTTTCTTGTACCAAAGTACCAAAGATTGCAGATGCATACAGGTGTTTATTATTATTATTGTTTAACAAGACAAAGGTAAAAGATTCTTTATAAAGTAATTGAGTGGGGAATAGCACAGCTTGTGAGCATGTTTGTCAAGGATACAAAATGTCACGGGTTTCAACTTTCAAGTCCTTCCATCCCTAGCCATCTGCCTATCGTCATTGACTATTATTTGTCTCGTGACTGTACATATGGTAGATTTTTAGTTTTATTAACAACGTAATCAAATCATGATTAAAAAAATCACCCATTGATTATTAAATGTATGAGGTGGTTAAGAAATCGGTTTTTATCTAAATGTAATACTTTAATCTATTCAATTTTTTATATTTATCATTTTCATCAAACTAATTTATTTACCTTGTAAAGCGATATGCAATCTAATGATACACTTATATAAGAATATTTTAGAAAAATCATATCATATTTGTTAAAATCAAGTTATTTTTTTTTAGTTTTGTTAATCTACTCAAATTAATTAAATAGTTCTTAGATTAAGAATTTATTTTATTAATAAAGTAAAAAATATAAGACATATTACAATTGATTTACACATTTAATTACAGGGTTCATGTAATAGTGACCAAATCATTTAGTAATTAAGATAACTAACTACAACAAATCATGATTAACTGTATAATTAATCATCATTATTCTCTTAATTAAAAAAGATATATTGGCACTCAAACTCAATTACTTGGAAGCACGAGAAAGATACGCGTGGATAGAGGCCTGAGGGTATGTTATGTTCACAAAGAGACATCATTGAATGGGGGTATGTTAGGCAAAGTTTGATGACGAGGTGTACGAGGATCATATAAGGAATAGTCCTACGCAAACTTTGTTCATCAGGTTTACCAGAAGATGATGAGGATTGCTTCCAGATACATGCATGAATATACAATTTTTTTCTAAGTACTCCTCCGCTCCTTAATATAAGACCTAATTGTTAAATTGGTTTTGGTCCTAAATATAAGACCTATTTCTTATATTTATCAATTTTTTCTAAATTACCCCTATAGATACTCCCTCAACCATAATCAAATAGAAGATGGAGAGAGGGTATTAAGAAAAATGATTATGGTGCTTTAGAAAAAATGAATCACATTTCTTATAATTAACTAACTTACTTAACTTCTTTAATCTAACCAAATTAGTTAAATAGGTCTTATATTAAGGACCATAAGAGTATTAGATTTTCAGGGGCTTCAAATTTTAATGGGAGGGGCAATCCCAGAGTTCAAATATCTAAAAAGTTTGTGTTAAAATTTCTAACAACTTGAAGGGCAAATTATAACTTTTTGAGGGAACAGTTACACAATATACTTATATATATATATATGTGCGCGCGCGTGTATAAATACTCCTATAAGATAAAGTTTTTATAAATTTTAGAAGCTGGATATGCATATAATAATGCCAACAAAAGAAATTAAAAGTTAATGGGGCAATTATTTTCATTAAATTTTAAAATGTGTTATTATGTTGGTCGCTTTTAGTTAAGACTCGCTAAAAATAAATACCACGTTGCTTTATCCTCAAATGAGTTATTAGAATTAACTTTTTCAAAATAACTTTACGACATTTGAAATAAGTATACGAGATAAATTTTATCACTGTTTGCATAAATACACTTTTTTTTAAGTGTTTTTGAGGACTCCCAAACCACCCCTACAGTGATAGTTTAATTATTACGTCAGTTATTTTATTAATCAACATAAAAAAAACTCTTTCAGTACTTCAATTTTATAAGAAAGATATCATCGTCTTTTAATAATGTTACTTTTTTTCCCTAATAAACATATAAAGAGTACATGAAAGCTGTACTTTGTAATATTATCCCCTTCTTAATAGAAAATCAACCTAACTAATTTAAATACTCCCTCCGTTTCTTATTATAAGAGACGAATAACCGAATTACGTTGATTAAAAAAACAGTTAAAATTAGTTAAAAACAATCAATGTGTAAAAAGTATAATTTTTTCCCAAAAATACCCTCATTAATAAAGAGAGAGAGCATGAGAGAGAACAATAGTAAATTATTAAAAGAAAGAGAAGTGGGAAGGAGAAAGAGTGTGAGTTAAAGACAATAAATATAGGTAAAATAGGAAATTAACACAAAAAAGTAGAGACAACTTTTAAATGTCTTTTATATATAGGAACATGCTATAAGCATAAAATGTTTCTTATAATAAGGAATGGAGGGAGTATATTACAAAAATTAATTACTTGTAATAAATATAACTTGATTTTTTAAAGTACCATTTTAATCATGATTATTATTAGATAAAAACCTCTTAACATATAATCAATAAAGATACATTGGGGAAGAAATTATAAATTTGAAAGACAAAATGAATTAAGGTCTTATATTTTAAATCAAATATAATTCTTAATTAATTTTTATATTAAGGATAAAAAATAGAAATATTTAGTGGGATAGTAATCGGTATTGTGTCTCCTCTACAAATAAATGTGCACAAATTAAGTTTATTTAGTATTCATGAAAAAGAGAAAGCAGTATTTAAAAAAAAAAAAAGGGTGAGCCGTTTTTGGGAAAAAATCTCCTTTCGGTGGGCAGCACACCAGCATTGTCCTGTGAAAAGAGTTAAAGAAAACGTACGTAGGAATGGGATGCACCAGATATTCTAAAGACGAAGGACCTTTGCTTTTTCTCCATTTCATTCTTTCTCCATATCTCTGCTCCTCATAGTTCAAACGAATCATGATAACACCCTTCAGAATCCTTTGCCTTTTTTCTCTTTAGAATTAGTCGTAACCTTCTTTTCTGTGTTTTCCTTCCGCATTACACATCCCTTCACACTCCCTCCCTCCCAACCCCAACGGAAAACCTTCCTCAACAAGCTACTTTTTATGGAATCAGTTTGAATGTTGATATACTGCATTTTCCGTATTTAATATAATAGCTAGTTGGGAATATAATTTGATCATAAATATAATATCTTAATCAATTTTATCTCTCAGATTTGTAATTCATTCTTTAAAATATCCCTATTGATTACACATATATGTTTAAGAGTTGACATCCAGTAATAGTCATAATTAACTTTAAAAAAATCAACTCATATTTGTCAACTTTACTAATTTTTTTAATTTACTTAAATTAGTTAAGTAACTTTTATATTAAACACTGTGGTATTACGCTATTGATCATAGTAATGAGATCCGTATAATCCAGAAACAGTTTCTACTGTCAAGGTTTAAAATTTTCAACTGATAATTTTTAAATAAAAATAATTATTTTTTAAATACTGATAGTTAATAGATAATCTTTATTTTTGATTTTGTGCACATTGAAGTATTGAACTATTAGACATATCAAAATAAAGTCATATTAAATATATGGACCGTCTGATTTTGATCTACACGGGACGATTTGATGATGAGCGTCTAAAATGAATTCCCCCTTTTATAACACTACTCTCTTTGGTGCCATTACTTTATGTATAATTCTGCACATACTACTAATAACTTTTTAACACTTATATTTCTTTGGCCCTTTTTACTTTATATAAAGCATCAAACGGCTATTTGTTACTTTAATTTTTCCCCCTATTTTGCCTTTATTCAATATACTGTATTTATGTTTTCCCAGTGAGGGTCGTCAGTTTCACAATCATGCAATTAACATATGCAAACTTAGAGATTTTTTTTCCGAATATAATTGAGAGTGTCTTCAAGCCATTTTGAAATTGAGACTAATCTCCATCAGATCGAGAGTGTTAAGGTTAAAACCCTTCCAACAAGTATGTTTCTTGGTATTCCAACCTGTGTTCTCCTCCTTATAAGAGTGAAACTGCTTAGCATCTCAACCAACAACTTGATGATAACTTGAAGATTTTTAATTTTTAGTTGAAGTTAATGCATTTTCAGGCCTTCCATGATTTCTGTAAAAAGATGCTCAAAATGTCTTGTAAATAGAACGGAAGGACTGTGTTGGGTACATAATGGGCTCAACTCTCATGAGAATCATTCATCTGGACCATAATGGGCTCAGAAAACGGGCTCATCCAGTTGAGTTCAAGTTTTGGGCCTATTGATTTTACTGGTATGATTGGGCCTTTATTCTCCAACCCAAACTGCCCACTCACGGCTACTTACCAACACGAGTCCGAGCTGAAAAATCTGAAACTTCCGAAGTGACTGACGAACCACTCTGCCGGCTCTCGCTTCTTTCATTTGTAATGCAGACGCTACTTCTACCGCCGGCTTCCGTCGGCAGTTTCACGGTGGCCTCTGCGGATTCGGCGGAGGCTTCGTCCGGCTCAGCTCCTCATCTCTACCGTCTAAATTTGCGGCGAAATTGCTTTTCCCCACCGTCTCTCATCCTTCTTCAATCTCGTCAACCTTCGACGTCATGTTCATCTTCTTTTCCTTATTGCTTTGTCGATGCTCTTTATGGACCAGCGAAACTCTCCTTCTCTGCAAAATCTTATTCCCAAGGTTCTTCCCCTTCCACTCCGGCCGATCATGAATCAGAAGAAGCAAAACTTGCTCAGGCACTCTCTCTTTCTCATCATCCTCTTCTCTCTCTATCTGAAATGGGGGTTTGTGAATTCCTTGCGTGTGCTCAATGAGTTGACTTCCGCATGATTCTGAGTTATACTGTGAGCGAAGTGATTTCCTTTCAAAGTCTAAACGTCTCTTGTAACTTCAGTTCATAAAACTTTCCTTCTGATCCCTTTAAGTTAATGTTCTTGAAAATGAGTAGAACTTTTTTTAAGAAAAAATGCTCTTCGCATTGGCATTGCTTATCTTTTATATGTAACCACAGCGGAAGCTTGATTTCGTTGTTGTAGGTTTCAAAGAGGCTAGAGAAGACAGCGAGGTATTTTAAGCGTTTGGGAAGTTTAGGATTTTGGGGCCAGCTAGCCTGCACGGTGGTGGCTGCTGTCATACTATCATTTTCCGTTGTTATCACAGGCAAGGTTACTTCACCGGCAACCTTTTATGCTACCTCTGGTGGATTAGTGGCTGCTTTCATTTCTGTATTCTGGTCATTCAGATATATTCGGCTATCAAGTAAGCTTCGAAGAACTGCCAATGAGCCAACAAAGGTAGTGTTTATATTACTGATTTTGAGCTGCTTTTGAAGTTCTCAAGATTGAAGTCATTTTCAGTGGTGGATCTCTGTTGACTCTTGTGCATGAATTTCAATGTCAACAACGCTCAACCATGATATAAAATTGTTTTAAATCCAATTTTCTTTTCTTGGATGCTTTTTGTAATTGTCGTTTTTAGTGATATCTGTGGAGTGTCGTTTGTTGCCTTCCCACATTTTCTTACAGCCCTTCACTAAATTGAGTTTCAGAATGATTTTTACTCGACAATTCCTTTTCTGTGTTCCAAACACGAACATCAGTGCTATCATATCTGTCATGACATATGCTGGTGTTACATGCTCCTCTCCAAGGGAGTAAAGAATGAAAAAAGACTGAGAACTAAGAAAGTGCATTAGCCTTTAACTTTGAACTTCGATCCCGGTAAATCTGTCAATACTTACATTAACAAACTTCCAAGATTTTCGTTCCTATTTAAATTTCTCCAACCTCAACTCGTGCTCAGAAGGATCGGTGCATCCCAACAGTGTCAAGGTCTGTCAGTCATGGTGAGATGATCGAGAAGTCACTGACATTAAGCTGGACATGAATTCTGTTGTTTTCTCTACTTAAACTCATGATATCTTGAAGTTTCTTGAAGTTTTAAGTTAAATGGGTCCTCAAGTTGATATGCACTTACTGTTTGCCCATAGGCCATAATATCCATATTGAATTAATTGTGTTATGTTCAACAATTTATTTATAGGACTTGAAATAGAGCTATCTGGATAGATCACCACAATTTACATTGTGTGTTTGCGATAATATATTGCTTTAACTTGCGGACTTTGGTCATAGATGGTGATATTAGGTGGTCCTTGTCTTCATAGTGAGTTCTTATTCCGTCCTCTCCCTCACTACTTCCTACTTGAGCTTTCAGGCCCCTCCTCGTGCTGATGTTGTGAAAAGTTTGAAAAACGGTATAGTGTTGAACCTCTTGGGAATGGGCGCCGCTATTCTTGGCATGCAAGCCACAGTTGGAGCTTTGGTTGGAAAGGCTCTCACTTCCTCGGCCAGTCCATATTACTCAGGGATGTCTCCTGGATTCAGCCCTGTCCTTGCTCTGGATGTCTTTTTAGTGCAGGTATGGCACATTGATTTGATCTCAAGAATCCTTTCTGCATTCGCCATTTGCAGTTTATTTTTTGGTGGGATTTATTCTCAAGTCTAGTGCACAATTTTAAGTCTGGTCCTTGAATCCTATAAACATGATACAGAAATTTCCGCTCTGAACTCTGTCCCTTTATTGATGCCTTTCGGAACTAGTCTTCAAGAAACATGGGTATCTTTTAAGCATTTAAGCCGATAATTTGGGTATTTGTTATTACATCGTTGTAATTCTTGGTTGATCTACAGGCTTCAGCAAACACCATCCTTTCTCATTTCCTGGGGCTTGTTTTCTCGCTGGAATTGTTGCGTTCAGTTACGCTACCAACATCAGAAACTATTCCAATCCCAAAGCTTGCGTGAGGCTTGGCTTGTGTTGTGTTTGATGTGAATTATAGCCGAAGTATGTCCTCACTCTTTAGGGTTTGTTTCCTTAATGAATGTTTTATTATATTAGTTCGAGGGTTGTGAGATCCTCTTGTTAGGCGATTGATCGGTTGTGTATTGTATTTTAAGTCTTTGGTGAACCTGTTTCTGTAGCCATAAGGAGGAATAAAATTTTGACTGAAGAGCTTTGTATCTTTGCACCGCTATGTACATGTAGAACTATTAAGATGGAAAATGAGTGCTACGGCATAAACAGAAAAGGGAAAATAAGTACGGCATCGTGAATTTATTCCTTTTTTTTGTTGTAATTTTTGTTATGCAAACTACGATTAAGTTAAAAACTCTCACTATTTGCACGCTCTGACTTGAATGATCCATCAAAGTGCTCAAAATTTCTTTTCACATCTAAAGAGGTTGAGTGAATCAACAGAGCGCAGTCGTGGTTCTCGAGAAGTGGGAAACGTAGAGGCAAAAATTACACAATCCCATGGCCCTCCATTAGTCTCACAAAGATTTCATCTCAAAACAAAATACAATACCTGGAAAACTCAATCAAGTCCCAAGACTGTATGTTCAAAACTTTAAATGAATGTGGCCATCTAAGATGTAGCTTACAACAATATTTCGAGAGCATTAAGGTACGGCCAAGGCATGCTTTACTATGTTGCCTCCTCGTCATTATCTGAGTCCCCCTCGTCCGAAGATCCTTCTTTTTGTTCCTGCTGTTCTCCAGTATTCGATTTACTCTTCTTTTCCTTCTTTCTTTGCCTTTTCTTTTGACGTTTCAATCGCTTCTTTGCTGTTCGCTCTTCAGCAGCTTTTAACCTTTCCTCCCTCCTCATTGTAAACTCTGCCAGTTCTTTCCTTTTCTGATAATCAACTTCCATCCTCGCAAGTCTATCTTGCTCTTTCCGTCTCATCTGCCGATACTGTTGGAAGAAGTTAAGGAAAACGGGAAAATAAGAACATAGTTGTTACCTTTCGAGCTTCCCAACAAGTTAACATATGATAAACTATCAGCATATGCATGCAAGGATATACCACATAAAGCGTTTTAATGCATCTGCTTGAATATAATAGGGACTACGGGATTTATAGAGCACAGACACACTCATTGTCATGTATTTGACGCGTTGCATAGACATGTAAGACTAAGAAAAAAAGGAGCTCTTTTCTTGGGCTCAAATTTGCACTGGACACAGCTGACCCCATAAACAAGGAAATCCGAATTTACAGCTCCACTAATGTTCATGTGGTGCATAAATAATCTGAACGGTACAGTTCAACATCTTTCTATCTGGTAGATTTTCCTGGGGGAAAATAGTGCAAGGTACTTAGAATACAAGATAACGCTGTTCATATTCTTCAATAAAAGTATAACATTAAACAGAAAGCATTAAGAAGTAGGATTTGAATATAGCAGATATGACAAGATATATGTATATCATGTCATGTTATGGTTGCTATATATTTGAGTTTGACGTATGAATGTGTCCATGTCCATATCATTTTGATCCGATCAGCATGCCCACATTTAATACCAAATGATAATAAAATCAAACTATGTATAGGGAGGGTTTTCATGGCCTAGTCGGTTTGGGGAAGGTTTAGCACCAGTCCCTAACTAAATCAGACTTCACAGCTCAAATTCTTCAGAAACAAATCTAAACCAAGAAACCTTGCAGAATCACACCCTTTCTGTGGCAGAAATCAAGAACCCCTTTAAAAAGCCCTGGCTAACACAGAGAATCCACATCTAGAACAAAAGTTTATCGATGTTGTTCCCAATTGGTTTACATTCAAATACTCCTCCATTCCTAAATGCAAAACCTATTTTGCAGTGTAAACTATACTACAAAATGGATCTTACATTTAGGACTGAAGGAATACTAAATAAGTGGCCTACCTTTTCCATTCAGCATAAATATCATTAGTTTATCTTATATAATAGTTCCTACTACTCAGCTATCCATAGAACTCTATATTCTACTCATTCTGTCTATCATTCTTGGACAACATTTTGAAGTAGAAGCTACACTTTGTATATTAATCCCCAAACACTTGTATATCGTCAGCCAGCCACATTATGTGCTAATCAATCACAAGGTAAATCTCTTCAATTTACTAGATGAGCTACCAAAATGTTAATATACACCTTTAGTTCATAACACTACCACTGCTGTACAGTGCCTATCTGAAACTCCTTACATTTTGTGTTCCACCAATGCATCAACCTGATCACCAGCACATCAGTCCTCACCAAAGAGTCAAGTGGTAGATAAAATTACAGCATCACTTTGAATTGCTTTTATGATCTACATATTACATTCTATTAGGGGATAATTGACGTAATGCCCCTTTGCATTTATCATCAATAGGTTCATTGACAGGTTTGGTGAGCTACACATGCCATCAAACATGAAGATTCGGTGTAGGCTATACTAGCCTGGATAATATTAAGCGATTATCAGTACTATAATGTTAATTTCATTTCCTCTAAGCAACTACTAACAGTAATATGCATTCTCACTACCATACTAAACTCCCTCAGCACCAACTAGAGTACAAAAGAGAAGTCCTGGAAGGAATATCTGAAGAACAATTTTACTGTGCTTCGAACAGCTAAACTAATTGGAAGATTTACCTGATGAAAGTCACCGGAGCCGGAACCGGCAGAGCTTCCAGACGTGTTGCTGACTCGGACGGGCACGTTATCGATAATACGTCGCAGCTTAACCTCAAGGTCCTCTTCTTCCTCCTTGAAACCAACTGGAGTGTATTCCACAAGTGCATTGGATACTGCTGTTGCCGGCGGAAGCGGCGGTTTCGACTTGTCCGGCACCGAAACCACCGGGAGGTCACCGTCTTTAGGTTTGCCCGTCGACATATTTGGATTACCGCAAAACCTAATTTTTTATTTTCAGCTCCAAAAACCCCGATTTCTGTTTAATGCTTCTCGTAACTTCGATGATGAGCGATTCTGGGGTGAGCAGTAACTAAAGCACACGATTCACTCACTCGAACGCGAGCAATAGCAGCCAAATTTGATGCATTGGCATTAAACAAGCAACAGAAAACAAGCTCAAAGAATTCCCAAATCAAATTCCAAAATCCAAACGAGATACTCTTCACCAATTGATCAACAATATTCGACTACAAAAAATTTCAACAGCTTCGGAAATCAATAGCCTATATAGACTACAAAGGTTTTCGGCCTTTTTGCCCCATTTCTTTTCATTTTCAGGTTAGGGGGCCGAACTGTGATGATTGAATTTGGGATTTTAGGCGTCGATAATTGTGCCTAAGCCCAAACAACTATGGATAATGCAGGGCTGCGGTGAGGTTTGATTTGCCTCTTCTTCAGAGGAGAATTTGTGTAAACAAGTTGCATTGTCAAGGCCAAAAATAAAGTTGCCTTTTATTTTATTGTGTCGCGGTTAAATAACGGGTTTAATTCCTATATTTTGTTTCGTTGTTTTTTCAAATATACTTCTGAAAACATTACTCCTATAATTTTAATAATAAATTCAACAATAAAAAAATTGATTTCTACATAAAATTCAAATATTGTAAATCAAATTTTCTTGTTTTTAGGTACAAGAGGCGGGACGGAACCTACATGTTAGCGCTACACGGGCAAGATAGTTTTCTGGTAGGCATTTTAATTGCTTTTCATGTTTTTAATAAATTTTAATTTTATTTTCTATATTTTCAATAATTTTTTGTTTTGACTCCTATACTTTTAGTGAGTTTTTATTTTGAGTTCTATATTTTTGATGAGTTTTAATTTTTATCTTTATGCTTTTAATGAATTTTAATTTTGATCTTGTTTTTTTATGTGTAACAGATGTTAATATTAAGGGAGAATCCTAATTAAATCTAATTGAAATATCAAAATTCAAGTTAAGGCCTGTACTTTTAGCAAATCTTTAATTAGGCCAAGAAGTCTTATTGGAAATTTTCTAATGTGGTTAAAAGACTAAAATATCCTTTTAAATTAGCAAAGTGGTAATTGCACCAATTAATTTATAACCTAGTTTCTTCTTCTTTTTTTTAGATGCTGCCAAGTGATGTGTTAGCTTCATGTGTTCTTGGAGTAGTATCCATATGTTATTAAAAGGCTAAAATGCATTTTTTTTGTATAAATTTATATTAAGCAATTCATATTATTTCATTATTTAGATTTTTAGTACAAATTCATATTAATTATTAGTATGAACTTTAGTAATGAGACTATAAGATATAACATGATGAGAACATTTATACGACAGATATAGCAAAGCAATTAAGAAAGAAATGACAAATTTGACACTAAAATCTATTAATACATTAAGATTCTGACTTTTTAACTATAAGAAAAAAAATTCTTTAAAAAATTATTAATTTAATAAAGTTGGAATCAGGTAACTGAAAGATCCGTGTTCCCATTAAGGAAAAAAAGTCCATGTTCCTATAAATTTCTTATCAATATATTAGAGTTAGCTTAAAATGTTATATTATGTATTGTGGATTTTTTTATCTTAGTATTTTTAAATTTTCTTATCTACAAACAAAGCCTCATTATTTATTGTGAGAGTGTTTGACTATTATAGTTTAATTATCAATATATATTTTTTGGAACAATGCAATCTATATTAAAAAAAGAGAAATTTTAAAATCTTTCAAGATGAAGTATGTATAAATTGCCACGAGTTATTTAAGATTAATTAATCAGAATGTGAATTGCAATACTTATTATTACAAATTATGAATTGCTATAAGATTAACTGAAACACAATCTATCATGATATTAAGAATAGACACTTTATTAAGGAATTCATCAAGACACTCAAAAATAACTATTTTTAGATCAAGTCTTTATTAAAAAAATATTTCTATATATGATTTAAATTTTCTTTCTCATATTTTCTCTCAAAATCTAATTTTCGCCTTTAGATAAAACAAATAGCTGGTATCAGAGTTATACGAAAATCAATTTTATTTACATAAAATCAAAAAAAGATAAATGTGAATGAAATTAGGGAAAATCCCAATAAAATCTGATTGAAATACCTTAGGCACACACTTTTAATAAATTCCTAATTAGGACATGAGTCCTAATTTAGAATTTTTGAATATTGTCAAATGATTGAAATCCCTCTCTTTAATTAAAATAAAAATTATTATTTATTTCTCCCAGTTGATTTTTCACCCCTTATGATTAATTTTTGTATGAAGAGACAAATTTATTGTAATATCAAAAAGGAGCACCGGGCACCATAATAAAATGTGAGGTGCAAAAATACTAATAAACTTTTCAAAACAGACCAAAAATACTATTTACATTAATTTTTCTAAACAAACGTTACTCTTTTTTAATGAGTCCTACTTAGTCTATTTCATCTTATCTCTCATCCTGAGTCAACTTTAACCCCTTCTCATACTTTCTCTCTTTCCCTTTAAAACCGACCTTCACATGCATCCTTAAAGCGACTGAATCTACCGCCTTCCCTACCACCGGAACTGCCGAAGCCACCTCATCACTCATTGTCACCACCGAAAGATGACTCCTTGTGTCTAGCTTCATATATTGTATTTCATATTGATAATATAAAAAACTATTGATAATATAAGAAACTTATATTACATATATAATTAATTGATTGCCATTGAATAATAATAATAACATGCCAAATTTAGAACGATCGAATTCATGATTTTTACCTCATAATTCACAATTCAAAACCCAATAGCATGTGGGATACGGTTAAGAAAATTCTAAATGTAGAAAAATGGGTCAACATTTGTGTTTGAATCAAATTCCTCATACTTCCCTCACTGTATATATAAATTAAGGAACTCTTTACATCTTCATACATGGTCTCTCAACCTTTTTATTCTTTTCCTTTCCAGCTTTCTCCTCCCATATATGCACGTATCGTTCGCGTCATTGATGCAAACTGTAAGGAAAAGGTTTTAGAAGATTCAGGAGAGCTATATTTGCCGTCACCAAAAATATCATACTACTGTGGTTTCGCACAGTTGCTTCGCCGTTTATGTCTGTCAGGACAAGCAGAGATTCATGATGAAAATCGAGCATATTAATCACCCACGGTTCTTGTCTCCACTGATGGCTTTCACGGTCAAATTCATCTTCCCCCAACCTGCTAAAGAGACCAACAGACTTTACTCTAACTTCAATCAAACCCCCACATCACTCACTCACTTATTAATTCTGATTCCTTATTGGGAGAGAGGAGAGAAGAAAGAGAGAGGAAGAAAGGGTTCACAAAGACGAGAGAGCATGGGACTAAAGAAGGATACAAAGAATAAGTGGAACCCATAAGGGAAAAAAAAAGTAATAGACGTTTGCTCTAATTAACAGAGGTGATATTTTTGCCTTATTTTAAAATGTTCATGTGTATTTTTATCCCCAATATTTTATCATGGAACCTAGTGCTCTTTTTTGATATTATAATCAGTAAATTTGCCCATTCACCCTTATTTTTAAAATCAAAAAACACATAAATTTTTTTTTCAGGGTTTAAAATCTGTATATATAACTAAAAGTTTCAAAGATATTTTAATAAAACATTTTAAATTTCAACATAAATAGTCTTAAAATAAATATTTTTTATTTATGTTTGTAAATATTTATTTTAAGATCTTAAAATATTATAATTACAAAAAATATTTAATAGTATGTTCTTATAATTTAAGTTAGTTTTATTTATTTAAGCAAACATTGGATTGCAACCTGAAAAGTTAATTTGCAACAACTTAATATAAAATATTGCTTGTAATTAAGATATTTTAAAATCTAAAAAATGAATATTCACAACCTGAAGATATTATAATTTAAAATGTTGGATTAAAATATTTTTGAAGGTTTTGTTTATATATACAAATTTTAAATATTATAAAATTATTTATGTGTTTTCTAATCCTAAAAAATAATCATAAGAGAAGATGAATTATTTAGGAGGGGTAAAACAATCATTTTCTTTTTATCAAAGAGGGGCATTCTGATCATTCAATAATATTTAAAATTTTCTAATTAGGTCTCATGGCTTGATTAGAAATTTGTTAAAAATATAAGCCTGAATTTAAATTTAGGTATTTAAATTGGATTTAACCGGGACTCCCTCATAAAATTAAGCCTCAATTGGCTCTGATACCATGCATTTTTTATCAAAAGATAAATACGGTATTCTAAGAAAAAAATAAAAAGGATTTTGAGCCTCAATTAGATCTAATTTATTTGTTTTTTTACATAAAATTTATTGATATAATATTTTGAGTACAATTTTTTTAAGTTGGAATGGTACTGTTTATGAGAGTTAAAATACAAAATTTACTTGTCATTAAATTTTTTAGTGAAAAATACATATAAATGAGGTGATAATGTAAATATGTGTTGAAATCATTTTTTGGAGTTAATGATAAGAAAAAACATGCATATATATATATATATATATATATAGATGAGACATATAAGAGTTAAAAATATTTAATTTAACCTCACTTACAATTTCAATAATAATCTAATTAATTAACAATCATAAAATTATTAGATAAATATGTTAATAATTTCTTGATAGTTATTTATTAAGTTGGTTTGGTTTGGTTTGAATTAGTGTAGTAATTATAGTTGTTATTATACAACTTTCATTTCACATTACAATGTCATTTTTGTAAAGTAGCTCCATGTTTTCCCGTCAAAACTATCAAAATAAACCTATGAAAATTACTTGTAATAGTCATTGGTAGTATGAATAAAAGATAAAGTAAAAAAATAGGCGATTAGCCAATTAACCATTTTTCTTGATGGGCATGTAATAGGTAAAATGATTATATATGAAATGGAAGGAGTAGATCATTCACAATAATTGTTAGGAGTTTTTTTTTTTTATTTGCTTCTAGGTCAAACAAGTTTAATCGGTTGTATATTGTTACAGTCAAGCTGGCATACTACTTTTATTTTTGTAAGTTTTACTTGATTACATTATCATCTTAAAATATTCAAAATTAGATCTAACATGTCAAATGCCATGCAATTTTTCTTGAACTTAATTATTAACACTCAACTCAAAGAACTATATTATCAATAAATAATACAATTGTTAAGGACTACTTCATGCAATTCTTACACCCTATTTTGTTTAGTGAATCTGAGGAAATATAATAAAATGAAATGGAATATAATGTAACGATGATGATATGAATTTTTTTGGTACGTAATGAAAAAAAAAGATGATGTATAGGCATAAAAATATTTAATTGAATTACAGTGAGCAAAAAATTACATATAAATATATTATTATAACTAATATAGTTTTTTTCATAAAAATCCAAGACTAAACCAACTAGTTGAATAATTAACATATAATTTTCCTAGTCCCAAATGATATTTGCTCTAGTGGCAAAAGACGTACCTTTGCTGAGCCAAACATATTATTAATATACTCCTGCTTTTGATCCTTAACATAAGACTTTGGTTAAATTTTATTTTGGTTCTAAATATAAGACTCAAATCCACTTTGTCTATTATATTTATATATTTTTTTAAAGTAATCTTTCTAACAATAGTAGTTCTAACCAATACATTGATTAGCAAAGATATTTTAGGAAAAACAGCAGTTATTTAGGACAAATAACTAACTCAACTTACTTCTTTAATATTCTCAAATTAATTAACTAGCTCTTATAATTAATCAACCAAGGTCTTATATTAAGAACCGGAGGCAGTACAAGCTAGTTAAATTGTCAGATTTGACTTATAAATTAATATATAATACTACCTCTTGTCTAAAATATAAGAACTTGTTTGACTTTTATTTTTGTTCTAAATATAAAACCTCAATCTACTTTGTCTCTCATATTTATCTATTTTTTCAAGGTAGTCCTTCTAATAATAGTAGTTCTAACCATTATAATTGATTAGTGAGAATATTTTAAAAAAGACAATACATGTTTATTGCAAATAACTAACTTAATTAATTTTCTTAACCTACTCAAATTAGTCCACTAATTCTTATACTACCTCCGGTCCTTAATATAAGAACTTGTTTGACTTTTATTTTGATTCTAAACATAAGACCTCAATCTACTTTGTCCATCGTATTTATCTATTTTTTCTCAAAATGGTTCTTGTGATAATAGTAATTCTAATCAATATACTTGATTAGTATGAATATTTTAGAAAAGATAAAATTTATTTATTACAAATAACTAATTTAATTAATTTTTTTAATCTACTCAAATTAGTCACTTAGCTCTTAGATGTAGTATTAAGACATAGAGGTAGTATAATGTTTTATGAGAATATTTTAAAGAGATTCTATCACACTTGTTATAATTAATCAATTAATTTTGTTTTTTAATCCATTTAAATGAATGAAATACTTTTTATATTAAAAATATGATGGAATACAAGATTGCATCTAAGCAAAAGAGAGAATCACCGGGGTGTGGAAGCTTCGAGCATGTCTCCGAGTTCAAGAGCTAATGAAAGCGGCAACATGGGGGATGATGGATTATATTATTATGCTCCAAATATTAAATTTGTTGATGAAACATCCTGGACGGTTCTCAACCACGTGCTAATTCTGCTAATTATATAATTGTGGCCTGTGATTTTGTTCCTTAACACTCCATTCGAAGGCCATGATTATCACTTTGAATTACTCAACATGTGTTCCTTAAAGAAAGACTTTGTCGTTTACCTGTTTGTTTCCTTCACACGCACTATGGCCAGATTCCAACACCCGCCTCACATGCCTGCCAAAGTGATGCTGGGGTAAGTTTTAATTCTTTGTTAAACACTTTAATTATCACCCACTTGAACTACTCTATATAAACAAAATTTCAACATCACAAGTTAATTTGTATTTTCAAAAGCTGCCCAATCCGAATCATCAGCTTGGAGCCATTCTCATCCAAACGTGAAGCTCTCCACCAAGTAGTCAGGTGACAACAACGCTCCACTTTCGCTCAATTTTGATGACCAATGTTAATTTCTAAGCGGGGTGAGTGTGTATTTCAAATGTGTTAATGATTGAAGATTTATGCATCAGAAGCTACTTTCCTCTATAGTAATTGGACGAGGAAAGAAGAATTTCAAACCTAGCCTGTGTTATGGGGAAAGCCGGTTTGCAGAAGGAAATTGGAAAGGAGTTAGTTTTGGCGGTTCCAAATTGTGCAGTTCCGTTCCGTTTGAAGTCCGGAATTTATAGGAGGGAACAAAAGGTGAAATTACTGAAAATTCGTGGGGTAGGTGACCGGCTCGTGTCGGTGGGAGTAGCCCGTTACAACCTCGTCAAGTCGTCACCTGCCTTCAGTCTCCAGCTGTGACTGACAAATTGTCAGTTATATTCCCTATCTCTTCCTCTCCACGTCATCACTTTCGTGCTTCTCAAAAATTCCATTTAATACCTATCTATTTATATTACATCTCTCTCTCTCTCTCTCTCTCTCTCTTCACCAAAACTAAAATTAAAATCCTTCACGTAATGCTCTCCAGCCTGGCCCCACTCGAGCTGAGCTTATCCCGAACAGTTCTACCTCAAAATATCCCCAAAATATCTCTTCTTGCAAACACCCAAACGGAATTTTTCGCGAGTTTTTCAAATATTCAGGATCCTCCAAATCCCTCAACTTCCAACGAACCCCTCCGGTGCGTTTCATTCCGCCGAGTATTTCGTTGGATTCTCAGAAACCCTCGTTGCCCACGGCCCCGCGTGGCCAAACCTGGTCGTTATCCAGCTGTAAACTATACTAACCGGTAACTCACTATCACCGGTTCACATCTCGTTTCTTACCTGTTTCAGTTAACCGGCTGCGTCAGGTATTGACTTGCCCTCTTCTTATAAACCCTTCTCATTCCTCTTCTACTATCCTCCCATTCAGAGGAGTCTCCCGCTGAACCGTTTCTCTCTTTCCAGTCTCTCTCTTTCCTTTTTTTTTGTGTCCCATCCTAATTTAATTTAACTTGCTATTTTCTTCGACATTGGAGATTCTGGTGGCTTTTAGGTTTTGCTTAGGGTTGATCAACGACGAATATAAGAGAATGGAGGCGTTGCAGGGAGAAGTGGATCGGGTTAAGGGTCCCTGGAGCCCTGAGGAGGACGAGTTGTTGAGGCAGCACGTGCAACAGCACGGCGCTCGAAATTGGTCGGTGATAAGCAAGGCGATCCCCGGACGATCTGGAAAGTCGTGCCGGCTCCGGTGGTGCAACCAGCTCTCACCGGATGTAGAGCGTGGTGCCTTCACTCCCGAGGAAGACGAGATCATCGTCAAGGCACACGCTAAGTTCGGCAACAAATGGGCCACCATAGCCAAGCTCCTTAACGGCCGTACGGATAACTCCGTCAAAAACCACTGGAACTCTACGTTGAAGCGCAAGTACTCATCATTGGTCGACAACGTCGAAGATCCATCGCTCCTACCAGCGAAGAAGCCGGCCACCGGAGACCGATCGCTGACGATTCCACCGGTATTAGCGGGTCATTGTTACAGCCCGAGCAGCCAAACTGGATCTGATGTAAGCGATTCGGGTCATCAGGTAGTCTCTGATCCTCCGACTCTGGTTCGGCCTGAATCGAGACCGCCGGATGCGATCTTGAACAACGATCTCTCCACAGAACTCACTCTGTCTCTTCCTGGAGCCAAGTCGAAGGAGTTATGGATGGTTAAAGATTCAGGCCCTATCGCAGAGCGCGAGAAGGCATTAACAACATCAATACTATTATCAACGGAGACGAGGCACAGTGGAATCACCACATTTGGGCCAGAGTTAATGGCAGTGATGAAGGAGATGATAAGGGATGAAGTGAGAAATTACATGGCGGCGTTGTGAGAGATGGTTGGATTTTCAAAAATACTAGTACTGTGCCAAATGAGTTTTGATAATGGAAGGCATGGGTCCTGAAGACTGAAAAGGCGAACTGATTTTTCTTGTTGTCTCGAGGTGAGCATTAATTTTGGGACTGTACATACGGAATTGGTAGGGTTAGAACTTGGAACTCGAAGTTTGAAGTCACTTGGGATGGTCTCATCCAACGAACATGGTTTAAAAATTTTGACAGGAAGAAATCTATAGGAGTGGGAGCAAGGGGAGTGTTCTTTGAGATTAACTGCATTATTGTGATTCTTTAAACCGGCTCCTCTAATGGTCATTTTAAGTAATACTTATAATTTAATTTAAAAATTATAGTCATTCTTCATGTGGGCCTTCCGCCATGGTACTAGTTAGAATTTTGATATCATATGTAGCTATAAAGATTTTAATATTTTAAAGTTGGATCAGAAGGAAAGGAATTTTGAGGCCGACTTTGTGTATGATGAACTTTTTTTAAAGACATTTTTAAAGTTACCCACTGCAATTAGATTCTTCTAAAAGAAGTACAAAGAATAGGGAAAGAACAGAAAAATTTATTGAGACTAACTCATTTAAAGTTGATCTGTATGAGTAAGAAATTTTAAGAAAAAATGGTTTATCTTTTTGTTGATTTTTAGGTTTCATGTAATAATTGATAATTTTTTCACTTAAAACATCCATAATCTTAATTATTTATCTATTTTTAATTAAAATTGTCTTATGTTTGAAATAAGGATGGTATTAAACAATATTTCTTTGGTATTTAATGTAGAAATTAATTGGAGATTTAATATTAATCTTATATATGTAAGCCTTTTTTTTTGGGTGAAATGTTTAAGACTTATTTTATTGTTTACTAATTTTTCCTGAATAGAGCCCAATATTTCCTAATAATAATTAATAATTAATTAGGAGAGGGAGGGAGAAAATTAGAAAAGATGTTTGGTTGTTTTAGAAAAAAAAATATATCATACCATTTCAGTTGATTAACATTTTTAATCTACTCAAATTAGTAATCAACTATTATATTAACTACTCCTCCGTCTTTATTATAAGACCCAATTGACTTTTTATTTGGTCCTAATTATAAGACCCAATCCATTTTGTCTCTTATATTTATGCATTTTTTTCCAAGATAATCCTTCTAATAATGATAGTTTAAACCATATACTTAATTAGCAAGGATATTTTAGGAATGACAACACTTATTTATATAAATAATCAACTTAACTTACTTCCTTAATCTCTTTAAATAAGTCAATTGAGTCTTATAATTAGGACCGGAGGAGTATTATATTAAGTATATAATAAGTAATATTTTTTAAACCATTGTTGTGGTTTCAGCAAGGTGCTCTTGTTAACTTGATTAAGGATTAGGACAAAATGAGTAAACTATTTTAGTTTGGAACTTTGGATTGAATTGAATCCGAATATAGCTGAGCTATCATGAGAAGGGGAATCGTTCTTTCCAATTTGCATTTTATTTTGGCATAAAAAAAAAGAATGAAGGGCGAAAGGGAATAAGGTACCGCGTTTGTACTGGACGTACGACCTTAATGGACCTGGCTTCTTTTTTCGAATAAAAAAAAAAAGTATGGGAGCCGTTGGTGAGGTTGTTGACTTGTTGCTGGTAGTGATTGAGAAATTTATAATTAGAGTAAAATACTTTAATTATTCTTCTATTTTATTTTAATTACAGATTTTTTTTTATTTTGAAGATATATATATCTCTTTTAAAATTAAAATACATATTATACAAACCCCTCATAGATATTTGAGATTTTATTTCTATCTATTTAATAGTTAAGTAACCATTAAATTTGGCTTTTAAATTTTTATTTTAGCCAAAATACCTTTCATTAACATAAAATTTATATAAATATTTATATTTTCTAAAAAATAATTTTTGATAAAAAATTTTAATACATGTATTTTCAAATTTTTAATACAATAAAATCTATTAATATTATATTATAAAACTTTATAATTTTAATTTTTTTATTATATTATAAAACTTTATAATTTTAATTTTTTTAATGCATAATAAAAAATATATTAAGTAAATATTTTTTCATCGTATAATATAAATTGTCTAAGTTTGAGAGACCACAGAAATCATTTAAATTAATAATTTAAAATTTTAAAATAAAAATTTTGTTAGAAACATTTATAACATCTATTTTATCACATATTTATTTAAAAAATTAATCAAATTTTAATTCAAAATTTTTAAATCTACATTAATTAAATTAATTAATTTTTCATTCTAATATGATAAAAACACTAAACAATTTGCTATTTTTAAAAATAAAAAAATAAAATTAAGGAAAAAGGAAAAAATTATTTAGCCAAATTTTAGGGATTTAATGTTACAAAGGGTAAATTAGTAAATAAAAAGTATCTTAATATAAATTTTAATTAAAAAAATTATTTTTTTAGAACATTATTAAAGGAATTAACGATTTGGACATAAGTATATATTTTCAAAATATAGAAGAAGTTGATGTAATTAGAGTAAAATGTAAAAGAGGTTAGAGTATTCTGCTCTTATAATTATAATATTCGTCCTTGTTAGTTTATTACTGAAGTAAACATTGAAAAAATAAAAATTTTTCACATCCACATTTTTTCTTCTTTTAATAAACTCTTTGTTTATGTTTTGTTTTGTAAATGATTTTTTTTTTTTGCCAACGGTCTTGTAAATGATATATTGATATCGTTTTAATTGGTTGTTAAAAAAAAAAAAGAAAGAAAAGAATACTGAGTGTCATGGAAGACGTTGTGATTCATGGCTATACATACAATCTCAAATACATAACTTCAATTTAGGAGTGTTTTGATATTTTTAAGAAAAATAATAATTTTGACTTTTCAATTTGTTTTTTGATTATGTCAAAATCAACCTTACAAATCTATTACAAAAAAATTTATCCTCAAAATCATAATTATAAGTTAATTTCGGATAAAAATGTATTTTTCTACCCCTAATAAAAGCACATGAAGTCGTTAAAGTCAAAGCAGTTTTTGACAATATTGGAGCTTAATACGCGTAAACTCGGCTTTGATGGTCCACGTTGTGGGGTTCTGGACCATGACTGCATGGCATACACAATGGGCCTCACGTTTCCTTTTGTGTCAATTGTATTCCTAAACATTAATCTAATATTTATAATACTCTTCTGATTCTTAATATAAAACCTATTTAACTATTTAATTAGATTAAAAATATTAGATAGATTAGTTAATTATAAAAATATAACATGTTTATCCCAAAACACCATAATCATCTTCCTTAATATCCTCTTGTCATCTTTTACTTGATTATGGTTGAGGGAGTTTTCATAGGGATAATTTAGAAAAATTGATAAATATAAAAAATAAGTCTTATATTTAGGACCAAAATTAACTCAAGAATTATGTCTTATATTAAGAACTGGAGGAGCATAAGAGTTAGTTGAATAAAAAGTTTGTTAAATTAGTTATTTGTAATAAATATATGTTGTTTTTTCTAGGATATTCTTGCTAATAATATGTATTAGCTATAACTACTATTTGATAAAACCTTTATATATGCAACTATTACTGCATGGATTACTTTGAAAAAAATAGATAAATATAAGAAACAAAATAGACTGGAGTCTTATATTTAGAATCAAGTTAAATGTCAAACTAGCTTTTATATTAAAGACCGAAGATAGTATTGGAAAAACTTAAATGCCCATTAATCACTGTATGACCCACATTAACAAAACAAAAGTATGTTACTCAGACACCCACTTATTATTTAATATCTTATTTTTAAATTTAAAATCCACTCACTTTAATTTAATTGAAAGAAGTATACATACCAAGAATGCAAGTTTCTTCTTCTATATTATTTTGTCTAATGTCATTACACTTGCACCTTTTTCTGGGACAACATGTATTTGGTGTGCCATCATCAGGGGTGGTGATGTGCTCTAACGGGTTGACTAAGGATATATACACAAATTCCAAAGATCAAATATATGCCATACTTATTTGATCATTCACTGTTAATAGTCAATTTTATCATTTGTGCTTTCTAACTCTGATTCTGACAATCTTTTCACTTAATTCTCAGTTTTTTAAAGAATTTATATCACCTATGACCATAAATTAATCACATCACAAATATATACATATAACAACTTGCAAAAGTAATAACGATATAAATATCTTCTTGTTTCTTTGGGGCCATAATATGAATATAAATATCTTCTAAATTGATACCTTTTTTAGTTGAAAAAACTCCATACTACCTTTTGATCCGGATGGAAAGATCATCACCACCTGGATTGGACACTGGTAAGGATGATATATATATATATATATATATATATTTATATGTACTACCTCTGGTGTCTAAATTATAAGACCTCATTTCTAGTTTATATATGAGGCTTTATAATTAGGACCGGAGATAGTACATAGCATCATATTACACGCATGTCTAGTGTCCTATGCCAATACTTGGACCAGAGTCTTTAAGTAGGAGGCGAGCTTGAGATCCATGACCCTTCCCTCCTCGGCTAGGCCCTGACGTCTTCCTTGTCCACAAAACCAAGCTAGGGTTTGTCCGCGTCTTCTCATTTGAAGTTTCCAACTGCAAAATCTTGAGAGGTCGAGCAGCAGTGACCCCAGAAAGCAACTCATGATGATGAAGGCACAAGAATATAACAAAGCAGAGGGAGTAAGATCCTAGTTTAATCCTACCCATTATTATTCAATCTGCAGAGACCATCAAAAGAGGAAGCAAATTGGAAGATCAAGCTTGTAATAACTAACTGTGTATATGGATACATGACAGGACGGTTTATGTCTTTTTATATTGGAAGGAGATAATGCTTCAAAGGAAGGAAAAGCAACCAAGATGCATGCACTCCTCAATGGGTTTGAAAGAAGGTATGTGCTAATGATTAATGAAAATGATATTCACCTAACAATAATAATTAGACCAATGCGGATTAGGTATAATAGAAGGGACTAATCTCTTGTAATGTAGCAACCTAAAATTGAATTTCAATTGGAAGAGTTACTCATATTTAATTCTCAATTATGCCTCAAATAGGATGATTTTATAGTACTTTAAACTGATCACTTGATAGTATCACATGTATGAAATAGCTTATAATATGTATGTTTATATTTACCTCTTGGGGTTTGGGCAATAGAGTTGATATTTGGTTTAATCTGACTTTTTTCTTAATCATGAACGTGGGTTTCCTGATTTCTTGTTCAGTTTGGTCAGTTATAAGCATCTAATATTCAACCCCCATAAAAATAAATAATGATGGTTCATAACTAAACATGGAAAGTATGAAAATGAAGATTAATTAATCAGAACAATTCTAAAAGAAATCAGAAAGGGAAGGATTAGGCCATGTAACAAACGAAATCGATTGCCATGTCAACAGACTCAAGCTTAAAGACCATTCCATCGTCAGACTGTACGAGATATATATTCCTTATCATCGCATGATTATTTATTGTAATATATAAAAGCACAAATTGACAAAACATACAGCAGCACAAGTCTTTATTTTCCTAACTTAATCTTCACGATACACGATATCGAAGAATTGAGAGGTTCAAGTGAAAGCCATCCGTATTCGATATGCACGCATGCTCCTAGATTCTTCTGGGCACACTTTTGTTGAATTAAACAGTTAGTTTCCAACTTGACTTTTAATTTATGCCTCTATTTTTCTGAAAGTCAAAGCAAAAGTTTTACTTTTTGACAGAAGAAAAAGCTAGACTTTATTTGGAAGCATTTTGATAAATAGGTCTGTGTCAGTTGTCATACTCGGTCGCTCTCGGGAGTTCTTTTAACAATCACAATTGATGTGATACAATGCAAAGAAAAACAAAAGGGCCACAAATATATAATAATTTCAAACCCTATTATAATAGACCTGGTCCCATCAATAATATTAAAGGGGTTAAATCAGCACAGATCAAACATCTTGAGCTTATGTATATTGCTTGTGAAAACTGTTATATGATCCACCCGATCCATTGACCCTCAGTTCCTTGGAAGTAACAAACAGCTCTTTAAGGACGAACCATTTGAATGGATTCATATTTGTGATATGATTCTCAAGAAGCACGTCTACTTTTAGATTATTAATTAGGATTGCGTCGCTATCATAGGCCAAGTTTTTGACTATTGAAAAAGCGAAGTGGAATGTGGAAAACGAAGTAACCACATATACATTGGTGGGTTTGGATCTCCCAAAGATTCGATCAATGAATTTATGTTTAACTTGAAGTAGTTGCACATTAGAGGAGGAAAAAACAGAATTGCTTGCAAGTTCTGGTTCAAATTTTCTGACGGATGGGAAGAGTAAGCTCTGAAGAATTTAAAATCCTTGGGATATAGAATAGTCAAATAAAATTTGATAGAATTATAACGGTAATAACTAAAACATAACAATGTTATGGAGGATCTCATGGCCATCACTAAAGGTTTTTTTTGAGAAATTTGCAATGTGGGAGGATTTCATTATTACTATTCGCGATAAATACCTAGGCTCAACCAAGACAATGTTATAACGTTGGGCTAGATGGAAATTGGATGGAGGTTTGCGTAGAGACAAGATTCTGAAAATGTTTTTTTTTTACCGGCCATCAATAGCATGTTTTAGATATGATGTTGGGGCAAAACCTGATTTGGCAGGATTCTTTAACACAGGCTTATGGTGTTGTGGTAGTTCGGCCTCTTGGGCCTGATATCTGAATTGATTATTTTTGGGCCTCAAAGTTCAATTGGGGATTTGTATGCCTCTTCAGCGGCTATTATACGTATGTGTACACCCACCAATTTTGTTGGGTTTCGTGTTAAAGAAGGAAGAAAATGCACAACAAGCATCTTGTGGTGGGATTCTACGTGATAGCCAAGGTCACTGGATTGTTGGCTTCTTTAGCTATCTTGGTAACTGTAGTGTTTATTAAGCTGATGAATGGGGTATGTTTAAAGGGCTTAGTTTAGCTTGGGATACGGACTTTCACCTTTGGCTGATGAGAAAATCTTAGTTTAAGAAAGTACAAGTTCTTGGAAGAATCATATCCCAAAAGCTATTGAAACTATAGAACTCAAGGTCTTATAAGGCCTTTCTTACAAGGAAACAATACAGGACTCATAACACTTACATGGGATAAAATGAGATTTTAGTAAGTAATATTCAAGCACTTATAAACTTAGCCATTAAGGTTGAGTTAAAATGTGATATGTGTTTTTACTTACTTATTTGTTCTCTCAATTTGAGGAGCTCCAGTCCCATTAAACACTTTGTTTTTTTATTTTAACTTAAATACTCCTCCGGTCCTAATTATAAGACCCAATTGACTTATTGAGGAGATTAAGGAAGTAAGTTAAGTTGGTTATTTATAATAAATAAGTGTTGTCATTCCTAAAATGTCCTTGCTAATTAAGTATATTGGCTAAAACTATCATTATTAGAAGGATTATCTTGGAAAAAAATGTATAAATTAAGATACAAAATGGATTGGGGTCTTATAATTAGGACCAAATAAAAAGTCAATGGGGTCCTATAATAAGGACCGGAGGACACTTTTCGTCTATTTCTACCGACATTTCTTTTCCTACCCTTAACTCCATACATTAACTTGGTTCGGTCTACCTTTTTGGTTTTATGAAATTTTCTGTGTCTCTCTTCCGTTGAATTATCTATTTCAAGATTTTTCCAAAAGATATACATAGATTTATCTTGGGTATATCAACTAAAAAGGTGAAGCTTATTTATAGCAGCAATCATATAATTTCCAACCGAGTAAAAACAGATTTTTAAAATCTAGGTAATTCAACTATCTTAAAGTATTTCTAGAATAACAATCTTGATTCAGCGTTTATAAGGATGCAGTGAACTTGCATGAGTTTGGTCGAGAAGCAGATCAAAGAGCAAACTATTATTGCTGCATCTACTAGACAAAATATAATGGGTGACTTGGACCTTTCAAGCAATTACACTGATTTTCTCGATCCCTCCGAAAGAATATGTGTGTGTGTGTGTGTGTGTGTGTAGCCATTCTTACGTGCTGTAGTTGCTCATTGCTCAATGCCCAAAAGTGTAATACATTATGCATAGCACTAAAGAAAAATACGATCGAATTTAATATCATAGTTTTACATACTTGGGTTTTCATATGCTATGAAAAGGTCATGTTTCTTCTAAAAGGGTGGCTTAATTAATTACTATATCCGGTACTTAATATAAGAGCTAATTGATTAATTTAAGTAAATTAAAGAAATTAGTTAAGTTAATTATTTGTAATAAATAATTATTACTCCTCCGGTCCTTAATATAAGACCCATTTAACTAATTTGATTAGATTAAGGAAGTTAGGTAAGTTAGTTAATTATAAGAAAAGTGACACATTTTTCTTAAAATACCATAATAATCTTTCCTAATACCTCATCTCCCTCTTCTACTTGATTATAGTTGAGGGAGTATTCATAGGGGTAATTTAGAGAAAATTGATAAATATGAGAAATGGGTCTTATATTTAGGACCAAAACCAACTCAAGAATTGGGTCCTATATTAAGGACCGGAGGAGTATTTTTTCTAAAATATCTTTATTAATAAAGTGTATTGGTTAGAACTACTATTGTTACAAGAACTATCTTAAAAAAATAGATAAATATGAGAGATAAAGTGGATTAGAATTTTATATTTAGAATCAAAATAAAAGTCAAACGAGTTCTTATATTAGGAATCGGAAATAGTATATCATATGGAAAAAGAGAAGCTGACTTTTAAGTTTTCATGATACTGGGAAAGGTATTAATTATACAGTGCAACGCATGCATTATCAGACAGACTTGAGTACAAGGACGAGGCTAGTTGACTTAGCGAGTTCAATAATGTCGCGTGATAGTCTCAAATAATGCGTTTTCTCGTACGTACAATTTTTCAGTTGGATCCTAAATTTCCACGTACACACAATTCCACTACAACAACAATCAAATTGCAGAAGTTTGGGAACTTTTGCCCAAGTTTAATTAAGATCCACTTCATCCAACATATGAAGCACTATAGTTCATCCTGTTATTATATATGAACTTTCTCCATGGAAGAGTCGTACAAGATAACTTCAATTATTCAGATCAAGCAACTTAATTTTTCTCCACAAATTTGTACTCAATCAATCAAACTTTTGTCTTGACGCAATCCCTTTCGTTTTGTATTGCCATATGGATCTTTTCCCTGGAGGTTGGCCAAACAAGCATCTCACGTCTCTTTACACATAAGCTTTATTTTCTTATGATGATATGGATTTGTTCACGTGACACTAGTAGCAGATTGATCAGAGAATCAATAAATTAACAAACTAAGTCACAGTTGACCTATATCTAGAACCATAACTTATTAGATCGCCTGTAGGTTCTTTTCCTTTACAACTAAATGCATATCTGTGGTTAGGTATTCTTCAACAAGGTAGTCACTGTCAGAACACCATATATAAATACAAGTACACACAACACACTCTTCTCAAGCCAGTACTCTCAAACATTCTTAACTAAAACAGGCCTCTTCACTTAAGTCTTAGTATTTACTAAGCGCATCTCTCTCTCTCTCTCTATATATATATATATATATATCATGGCGGGAAGATCAATCCCATCCATGGCATTATTTTTAATTCTACTCATTCTCTTCTTCTGGAAGCTGTGTCTTGTTCCTGTGATGGCAAGGCCACTTAACACATTGGAGAAGCATACAGAAGTTATTGAAGAGCCTGCGGAAGGCATCTTTATGGGGAGATCAGTTATGGAAGGTTCTCGAGTAGTTAAGAAAGATGAAATTCCAGCAGGATTGGCAGTTGGTGACAAGAGTGGCCCGAGCCCTGGACAAGGACATCATCGTCACTGATTACATATACGGAAGAATATTTAGCTTGTATTAATAATAATTAAGCTTACTTTTCTTGGTCATTATATTGCTGTCTTGTCTGTCTTATTTTCTTTTTCTTCATGTGGCTTTCTTTGTTGTCATCAGGTTCGTTGACTCTGTGCTTTGGTCAATTCTTAGTTGGTTGTCCTATGGTCGCCCTTCTGAATTATGTTATGTAGTAAACACAGTGAGTATGTTAGTGTATGGCTTGTAACATCAGTATTTTAATTAGTTATTAATGCAAAAGGTTGGCTATATATAGACACATATTATCCCCGTTTGTGATTCATTTTCTTCCTTTAAAAGGAGGGGCTATGAAAATTTTTAAGCAGACGAGCAAGATGCCTGGGGAGCCAAAATGAAAACACAACGTTATTTCCCACAATACAATTATTGTTGTTAAGTTATCGCTATAATATATAGGATTTGCATCCTAGCTACTTTAGTCGATAAAATTAAAAACTTATTTAATTTTCAAAGATAGTTAATAAATTTTAAATTTTTTTAATTTCGATATAATAATGGTGGATGTGCTTTGGTCAGGTAGTTTTTATATTGGCTTTGTTTGGATGAGCTTTTATCCAATCCTTCTTAGGAGTTAAAAGCCGGATTTATAAGCATGAGTTGATAAGCTCCTAGATCTGCTTATTACTTATGTATCATACTTATAGGTGGCCAGTAAGGGACTGTTAAAGCATAATAATTATTCTCATAAAAAGAATTTCTCACTCTCGTCCTTCATTCTCCGCTCTGGTAGCTCCATCACGTCTTCCCTCTAAGCTATGTTCAGTGTTGGGTCTCAACTCCATCTCCTTGTCTTGCTCCTTCATCTACTCCCTCTCCTCTTTCTTGTCCTATCTATCCTCGCCGTCAGGCCAGTACTCCTAGACCTGTCACGAGTTGGGTCGTCACCATCGCACCCAAGATGAACGAGGGAGAGAAAGGAGATGAAGAACAAAAAAGAATTCTAGACTTGTGTCTCTCAGAAAAGCTGTAAGTAAAAAATAATTAAATAAAAGAGATGATGGAATTGTACACGTTGGTTAACACTTAACAGTAGCCGGTTATGTAGAGATTTTTTTTTCTTTTTGGTATCTTACTTCTCTGATATATTGGGAAATTTTTATTTGAATTAAAACTAAATCTGAAAATTATTTTCGCATTAAAAAATATGTTCTGTAAATTTTCTAAGTTAAATATATTTTGTTTATTATATTTAACTTCTTCCAATTAAAATAATTTAAGTTATTACATTCTGTAAATTGATAATTTTTTAATTTTATATATGTAATAAAAGTCGTACCAATTTTGTTAATTTTACAAACTAAACTTACTTATTCAATTATAATCCAAATAATTTATATTTTTATTCAATTTAATTTTTTCAAAAGTCAATCCAAATATCAATCACATTATCCAATCTAATTTTTGCCGAACCTAACTTTTTTAAAAGTCAAATTAAGAATAAATTACTTTTATGGTTGCTAATCCAAATTTGCACATCATCTCTTGTCATACTTTTTCCTTCCCAATGCAAATAATGTTGCTTCGTGCTTCGTCTAACTTCTGTCCCAAAGAATGAGAAGTGATTTTAGAAGTGATTTTACGGTATATGAAGTAAATATGTAGAGGAGTTTATCTCTCTATTGACTCTTTTGGTTTTAGGTTTTATTTGATTCTTTTTTACGTTGAACGAGAATGAGATAAAAAAATTGTATAATTCTTTAAAAAAAATTGAAGTTTTAGTAAATATTTTGATTTTTTTTTTTGCTTTATTAGTGAAGGTTTTGATGTTAACAATATTAATTTCTTTTTTATATTCAAAATATTAAAAAATTAATATACTAATAGAAATATTAAAATATATCAAAAAATTATATTATTTGATAAATACATGCTTTGCTTATTGCTTATTATTAATTAAACTTGTAATATAATGTTTATTAATGTTGATTTTTTTTTCAAAACTAAAATTGTTTAAATCACATATGAGATCGATTATGTTATAAGATAATTGAACGGATTAATCATATTATTTTAATTAAGAGTGAAATATTAGAATAGCTCAATCAGTAAAGTTTTGATAAAATGTTTTTTAGCTCAAAAAAGAAAAAGTTAGAAGAAAAATGAAAATGAATGAGTTATACTCCTCTGGTCCTTAATGGAGGACTCAATTGTTGAGTTGGTTTTAATCCTAAATATAAGACTCATTTTTTATATTTATGGATACTCTCTTAACCATAATCAAGTAGAAGAGGAAGAAGGGGTATTAAGAAGATGATTATGGTATTTTAAGAAAAACGTGTCACATTTCTCATAATTAATTAACTTACCTAACTACCTTAATCTAATCAAATTAGTTAAATGGGTCTTATATTAAGGACCAGAGGAGTATATATACTAATTCACTCCAATTATTTTGTTTGGAATTCCAAATCAAAATCCTAGACATAGCCCGCAGAAAATGAAAATTTATTGCTGACATATATTATCTGTCTCGGACGTCCCTAACTCGCAAGTAATTATTATATTACCTTCTTCAATATATGGCTTAAATTATATATAAAGAGTTCATTATATACAAGGAAATTAAAGGAAGAGTGCATTGTGATGCATTACCTATTCTCTTTGATTAATTATCTAGTTTAATTTAAATCTCTTAAAATATTTCAAGAGTAGTAACAATAATCTTGATTAATAGTGCTTATTAGAAAGATACTGTGAAATGCATGGAGTTGGTCAAGAAGCATATCAAATCACAACACTAACTGCTGCCGCAAGACAAAATATAATGGGTTGATTGGGACCTTTGAACAAATTAATTAGCTAAAGCAATACTTCTCTGATCCTATTTATAAGTCAAAGACAAAGAAGATTTTTCTTGATCCTATTTGCAAATCACTTTATTAAATTTTTAGTATGAATTTACTATTTTGTCTTTCATCTATAATAGTATGGAGAGATATTTTTTTTGAAATATGTGTATATTAAATAGGGATAAAGTTGAAAAGTTATTATATTTTAATAAAAAATTAATACAGTTTAATATTTTTCTTGATTTGTGTGAAATATGCTGAAAAAGCATTACAAATATGACTAGAGCAGTGTATATATAACTATTCTTACGTGCTCTAATTGCTTGATGTCCAAAAATGTAATACGTCATAGCATAAAATAGACTTATAACGCCAAATTGAAACTATAATTTACACAATCTGGTTCAAACCAAGTCTTGGTTCTTTCAATAAAGTCTGAACAAAACAGGGTGGCGGCTTATGTGGTATACCAAAAAAGGAGGCTGATTCATGGTATACTGGGAAAGTTATACAGTGTAATGCATTATCAGGGAATGCTTTCCTTTCAATTTTGCCATAAAAAGTAATACTACTTCTTGTCTTTAATATAAGAGTTATTTTGATATTCAATTTAGTGCTAAATATAGAATTCTAATTCACTTCATCTCTCGTAGTTATTCCTTTTTTTTTAAGATAGGTTTTTTAGCATTGTATATGTTGAATATTTCATCAAATATAGTTCTAGTAGATATGCATGATTAGTAAGGGTATTTTAAAAAAGATAACACCTATTTATTATAAATAAATAACTAATTTTTTGATATACTAAAATTAATCAATTAATTTTTATATTAAGTACTGAACGAAATGTTTTAAATCATAATACCACATATTTAACGCATGGGTCAAATACATCAAATCAGATTTTTACACGAGGTCAAATACATCAAATCACATTTTTACTCGATTTATATAATTACAATAATTTACACATTTCCCTCAAAGTTCACTGCAACAACAATCAAATTGCACAAGTTCGGGAACCTGTCATATTTTGAAAAGTTTAGATCCACTTCATGCAGCATATAACCCAGTTCTTTTTATTTTTAGTGACCGATCAACTTTGTCTTGGAAGAGTCGCATCAAATAAATTCAAATCAAATCGATCAATTAACTTCCACAGAATACACCAATCATCCTTGTCTAGTCATAATCTTTGTTATAAAGTGATGATTTGTTAAGATTTCACTTCGGATTGCTATGTATTTCTTTCTAATTTTCATTTTTTCCCTATTGGAAGTGCTATGTGAGAAGGAAGTAATAATTTCCATTTTTTTCCCTCGTTTTAGATAATGTAGTCCAATTACACACAATCTACCCAAATAGTATGTATTTATTCAAAAGGAATAAGCAACAATCTCCTCCCTCACTAACATGGCCAAAACAAGTATCTCACGTCTCCACACAGAAAACACAAATTACGTGGACTTATTCGTGTGATCCTACTAGCCAGCAGGTTGATCAGAGAAGCAAGGGAAAAAAAAAAAAACAACATTTGACTATCTAGAATCCTAACCTCTAAATTAAATTTCCTAGGTTCTTTCCCTCTACACAAAAACCTAAGTCCATGTTCGGTATTGTTCAACAATCAAGCTAAAGCACTTCCTTTAAGAGCACCAATATAAATACAAGCACACACGCCAACACTCTCTTCTCAAATAGTCCCAAACATTCTTAAGTGAACAAAAGAGGGCCTTCACTTAAGTCTCAGCATTATTATATAATTATATTTGCTTATTATACACTAGTCATCAATTATGGCTGCCAGAATCCCATCCATGGCCTTATATTTCGTTCTTCTTATTCTCTCATGGAAGCTGTGTCTTGTTCCTGTGATGGCAAGGCCACTTAACACATTAGAGAAGCATCCAGATCTTTCTCAATATACAGAGGGTATCTTTGTGAGGAGATCCGTTATGGAGGATCTTCGAGAGTCGAAACATGATATTCCAAGGTTAGTGGAGGCTGACCACAGTGGTCCAAGCCCCCCTGGAGCAGGACATCATCATTGATTAAAGCTTACAAAAGGATGAAGATTATGCATTTCATTTTATAAAGTTCCTTACTGCTTTCTTTTCGTGGTCATGTCCTGATGTTGCCTTTTTTTTTTTTTTGCATAGTCCCGTGCCGCTTTATGATTGTTGTCAAGTTATTGCTTGTTCTTGGTTAATTCTTACTGATATATTATAGTATTTTCTTATAAAGGTCATCGTTTGGTCGCACTTCTGAATAATGTAATGCAATACACATATAATTACAAGTATACAATATATACAAAGTTTGAAGTTTCATTATTTTCATTAGTTAATGGGAAGGATTGATTATACTCCCTATGTACGTTATTCAAATTACTACATCTGATCTTTAATATAAGAACTAATTGATTAATTTGAATAAATTAAGAAAATTATTTAAGTTAGTCATTTATAATAAATAAGTATTGTTTTTTCTAAAATACTCTTTCTAATCATGTATATATACTAGCTAAAACTACCATTTCATAAAACTTTTAACATGTACACCTACTATAAAAACTACGTTGAAAAAAATAGATAAATATGAGAGATAAATTAGATTGAAAGGTTATATTTAGGATCAAATTGAATATCAAACTAACTTTTATATTAAGCAGCGGAGATAGTATTATTTAGTACTCCTCTGGTCCTTAATATAAGACCGAATTCTTGAGTTGGTTTTGATCCTAAATATAAGACCCATTTCTCATATTTATCAATTTTCTCTAAATTACCCATCTAGATACTCTCTCAACCATAATCAAGTAGAAGAGGGAGAGGGGGTATTAAGAAAGATAATTATGGTGTTTTGGAAAAAATGTGTCACTTTTCTTATAATTAACTAACTTACCTAACTTCCTTAATCTAATCAAATTAGTTAAATGGGTCTTATATTAAGGACCGGAGGAGTATCTAATTTAAAAGTATAAGATTCAATAATTCAATTGTGATAGTATGATTATTTTAAAAATTTGAAGAGGAACCATCATTCTTTTTGTTCCGATAACCTATTACCATATAAATAGGAAGTTATTTTATTAAAAGAACATTACGACACAGACACACACATATCAGTAACGATATATCTCTTCAATGTTTTTTTTGGGATGGATAACTCAGTTACACTTTTGAGTTAATTATGGATAAATAATTAATCCCTTTTCCCCTAAACTCTAGGTCCCAACAAAACAATCCCTTTGACACACTCTTGTTCATTAATGAAATATATTAAATTATTCAATGATATGCATGATAAGAGGCTATGACCGAAGGGGGGTATCCTGCAACGTGGCAAAATATTTTCCAGTCCACGCTACTAACTGCAGGTTCTAACAGAACAAAAGAAAGCGATGTTCATATCGAATATTCTAAGAGTATATAAATTGTTCAGTGGAAGAGACGAATGGAATAAACCACATAGATATATGAATTGAAGTAGATGCTAGTGTTAGTCGCCATCCATATTCTCAACACAGTATATATGGAAGCAGTTTCATTACTCATCACCTTAATGAGCACTCTAAACTCATTAGATCCGGACTATTTATCTCTAATTTGAATAGTCCAGATTTAAAATTTTTAATTAATTATTTTTAAATAGAAAAAATAGTTTTTTAAAAAGAATGATAGTTAAGATATTATCTCTATTTTAGATTTTATACATATTAAAATAATTATTTTGAAGGAATAAAAATAAAAATAAATCAAATTTAAACCATCTAATGAGATATGGATAATTCAGATTTAATCAAAGTGATGAGTATTAAAACTCGTTCCCAGTACATACACTGTATATATCCCTCTCAAAGATATGGATAAATATTTAATTTCCATATGAAAGGCCATACACATTTAATTTGGTTCACATATGAGCAACCAAAATTAATTAATCAGACTATATATAATATGGGAAGCCATGAGTTATTAATTATAACAGATTACGCCACTCTAGAGCCTCCCGTTGAGTGGATTAATAATTTGTTTGGTTAATGGTTCACATAAATTTGCTTTTAGCCTTTCAAGTCTACTTGTATTAAGGCGAATTAATTTCCTTTGGTGCTTTGACTATTGGGCTTTAAGCAACTACTGCACGATATGTATGATTGGTTGTGCTTTGAAGTGAATGATCATGACGTATAATGAATCTAGTTTCTCAAATTAAAGAACAAGACCATCCATTATAATTCTTTATCTCTGACATATACCCAAAGAAGAAATTAGGTAATGTGTCTGTGTGTGAGTGTGTGACATAATATTTTTGTTATAAAAAACTTACTGTTTTAGTAGTAATAGTAATAGGTTATTTCAACAAAAAAACATATGACGGTTCCTCTTCAAATT
>NW_021634662.1:0-29467 GCF_004799145.2 Neltuma alba
ATTGATAAATATGAGAAATGGGTCTTATATTTAGGACCAAAACCAACTCAAGAATTGGGTCCTATATTAAGGACCGGAGGAGTATTTTTTCTAAAATATCTTTATTAATAAAGTGTATTGGTTAGAACTACTATTGTTACAAGAACTATCTTAAAAAAATAGATAAATATGAGAGATAAAGTGGATTAGAATTTTATATTTAGAATCAAAATAAAAGTCAAACGAGTTCTTATATTAGGAATCGGAAATAGTATATCATATGGAAAAAGAGAAGCTGACTTTTAAGTTTTCATGATACTGGGAAAGGTATTAATTATACAGTGCAACGCATGCATTATCAGACCAGACTTGAGTACAAGGACGAGGCTAGTTGACTTAGCGAGTTCAATAATGTCGCGTGATAGTCTCAAATAATGCGTTTTCTCGTACGTACAATTTTTCAGTTGGATCCTAATTTCCACGTACACACAATTCCACTACAACAACAATCAAATTGCAGAAGTTTGGGAACTTTTGCCCAAGTTTAATTAAGATCCACTTCATCCAACATATGAAGCACTATAGTTCATCCTGTTATTATATATGAACTTTCTCCATGGAAGAGTCGTACAAGATAACTTCATTATTCAGATCAAGCAACTTAATTTTTCTCCACAAATTTGTACTCAATCAATCAAACTTTTGTCTTGACGCAATCCCTTTCGTTTTGTATTGCCATATGGATTTTCCCTGGAGGTTGGCCAAACAAGCATCTCACGTCTCTTTACACATAAGCTTTATTTTCTTATGATGATATGGATTTGTTCACGTGACACTAGTAGCAGATTGATCAGAGAATCAATAAATTAACAAACTAAGTCACAGTTGACCTATATCTAGAACCATAACTTATTAGATCGCATATAGGTTCTTTTCCTTACAACTAAATGCATATCTGTGGTTAGGTATTCTTCAACAAGGTAGTCCACTTTAAGAACACCATATATAAATACAAGTACACACAACACACTCTTCTCATGCTAGTACTCTCAAACATTCTTAACTAAAACAGGCCTCTTCACTTAAGTCTTAGTATTTACTAAGCGCTCTCGTCTCTATATATATATATATATAATCATGGCGGGAAGATCAATCCCATCCATGCCATTATTTTTAATTCTACTCATTCTCTTCTTCTGGAAGCTGTGTCTTGTTCCTGTGATGGCAAGGCCACTTAACACACTGGAGAAGCATACAGAAGTTATTGAAGAGCCTGCGGAAGGCATCTTTATGGGGAGATCAGTTATGGAAGGTTCTCGAGAGTTAAGAAAGATGAGATTCCAGCAGGATTGGCAGTTGGTGACAAGAGTGGTCCGAGCCCTGGACAAGGACATCATCGTCACTGATTACATATACGGAAGAATATTTAGCTGTATTAATAATAATTAAGCTTAGTTTTCTTGGTCATTATATTGCTGTCTTGTCTGTCTTATTTTCTTTTTCTTCATGTGTTTTCTTTGTTGTCATCAGGTTCGTTGACTCTGTGCTTTGGTCAATTCTTAGTTGGTTGTCCTATGGTCGCCCTTCTGAATTATGTTTTATGTAGTAAACACAGTGAGTATGTTAGTGTATGGCTTGTAACATTAGTATTTTAATTAGTTATTAATGCAAAAGATTGGCTATATATAGACACATATTATCCCCGTTTGTGATTCATTTTCTTCCTTTAAAAGGAGCGGGGCTATGAAAATTTTTAAGCAGACGAGCAAGATGCCTGGGGAGCCAAAATGAAAAACAACGTTATTTCCCACAATACAATTATTGTTGTTAAGTTATCGCTATAATATATAGGATTTGCATCCTAGCTACTTTAGTCGATAAAATTAAAAACTTATTTAATTTTCAAAGATAGTTAATAAATTTTAAATTTTTTTAATTTCGATATATATAATGGTGGATGTGCTCTGGTCAGGTAGTTTTTATATTGGCTTTGTTTGGATGAGCTTTTATCCAATCCTTCTTAGGAGTTAAAAGCCGGATATAAGCATGAGTTGATAAGCTCCTAGATCTGCTTATTACTTATGTATCATACTTATAGGTGGCCAGTAAGGGACTGTTAAAGCATAATAATTATTCTCATAAAAAGAATTTCTCACTCTCGTCCTTCATTCTCTGCTCTGGTAGTTCCATCACGTCTTCCCTCTAAGCTATGTTCAGTGTGGGGTCTCAACTCCATCTCCTTGTCTTGCTCCTTCATCTACTCCCTCTCCTCTTTCTTGTCCTATCTATCCTCGCCGTCAGGCCAGTACTCCTAGACCTGTCACGAGTTGGGTCGTCACCATCGCACCCAAGATGAACGAGGGAGAGAAAGGAGATGAAGAACAAAAAAGAATTCTAGACTTGTGTCTCTCAGAAAAGCTGTAAAAAAAAAATAATTAAATAAAAGAGATGATGGAATTGTACACGTTGGTTAACACTTAACAGTAGCCGGTTATGTAGAGATTTTTTTTTTCTTTTTGGTATCTTACTTCTCTGATATATTGGGAAATTTTTATTTGAATTAAAACTAAATCTGAAAATTATTTTCGCATTAAAAAATATGTTCTGTAAATTTTCTAAGTTAAATATATTTTGTTTATTATATTTAACTTCTTCCAATTAAAATAATTTAAGTTATTACATTCTGTAAATTGATAATTTTTTAATTTTATATATGTAATAAAAGTCGTACCAATTTTGTTAATTTTACAAACTAAACTTACTTATTCAATTGTAATCCAAATAATTTATATTTTTATTCAATTTAATTTTTTCAAAAGTCAATCCAAATATCAATCACATTATCCAATCTAATTTTTGCCGAACCTAACTTTTTTAAAAGTCAAATTAAGAATAAATTACTTTTATGGTTGCTAATCCAAATTTGCACATCATCTCTTGTCATACTTTTTCCTTCCCAATGCAAATAATGTTGCTTCGTGCTTCGTCTAACTTCTGTCCCAAAGAATGAGAAGTGATTTTAGAAGTGATTTTACGGTATATGAAGTAAATATGTAGAGGAGTTTATCTCTCTATTGACTCTTTTGGTTTTAGGTTTTATTTGATTCTTTTTTACGTTGAACGAGAATGAGATAAAAAAATTGTATAATTCTTTAAAAAAAATTGAAGTTTTAGTAAATATTTTGATTTTTTTTTTTGCTTTATTAGTGAAGTTTTGATGTTAACAATATTAATTTCTTTTTTATATTCAAAATATTAAAAAATTAATATACTAATAGAAATATTAAAATATATCAAAAAATTATATTATTTGATAAATACATGCTTTGCTTATTGCTTATTATTAATTAAACTTGTAATATAATGTTTATTAATGTTGATTTTTTTTTCAAAACTAAAATTGTTTAAATCACATATGAGATCGATTATGTTATAAGATAATTGAACGGATTAATCATATTATTTTAATTAAGAGTGAAATATTAGAATAGCTCAATCAGTAAAGTTTTGATAAAATGTTTTTTAGCTCAAAAAGAAAAAGTTAGAAGAAAAATGAAAATGAATGAGTTATACTCCTCTGGTCCTTAATGGAGGACTCAATTGTTGAGTTGGTTTAATCCTAAATATAAGACTCATTTTTTATATTTATCAATCTTTTTAAATTATCCCTATGGATACTCTCTTAACCATAATCAAGTAGAAGAGGAAGAAGGGGTATTAAGAAAGATGATTATGGTATTTTAAGAAAAACGTGTCACATTTCTCATAATTAATTAACTTACCTAACTACCTTAATCTAATCAAATTAGTTAAATGGGTCTTATATTAAGGACCAGAGGAGTATATATACTAATTCACTCCAATTATTTTGTTTGGAATTCCAAATCAAAATCCTAGACATAGCCCGCAGAAAATGAAAATTTATTGCTGACATATATTATCTGTCTCGGACGTCCCTAACTCGCAAGTAATTATTATATTACCTTCTTCAATATATGGCTTAAATTATATATAAAGAGTTCATTATATACAAGGAAATTAAAGGAAGAGTGCATTGTGATGCATTACCTATTCTCTTTGATTAATTATCTAGTTTAATTTAAATCTCTTAAAATATTTCAAGAGTAGTAACAATAATCTTGATTAATAGTGCTTATTAGAAAGATACTGTGAAATGCATGGAGTTGGTCAAGAAGCATATCAAATCACAACACTAACTGCTGCCGCAAGACAAAATATAATGGGTTGATTGGGACCTTTGAACAAATTAATTAGCTAAAGCAATACTTCTCTGATCCTATTTATAAGTCACAGACAAAGAAGATTTTTCTTGATCCTATTTGCAAATCACTTTATTAAATTTTTAGTATGAATTTACTATTTTGTCTTTCATCTATAATAGTATGGAGAGATATTTTTTTGAAATATGTGTATATTAAATAGGGATAAAGTTGAAAAGTTATTATATTTTAATAAAAAATTAATACAGTTTAATATTTTTCTTGATTTGTGTGAAATATGCTGAAAAAGCATTACAAATATGACTAGAGCAGTGTATATATAACTATTCTTACGTGCTCTAATTGCTTGATGTCCAAAAATGTAATACGTCATAGCATAAAATAGACTTATAACGCCAAATTGAAACTATAATTTACACAATCTGGTTCAAACCAAGTCTTGGTTCTTTCAATAAAGTCTGAACAAAACAGGGTGGCGGCTTATGTGGTATACCAAAAAAGGAGGCTGATTCATGGTATACTGGGAAAGTTATACAGTGTAATGCATTATCAGGGAATGCTTTCCTTTCAATTTTGCCATAAAAAGTAATACTACTTCTTGTCTTTAATATAAGAGTTATTTTGATATTCAATTTAGTGCTAAATATAGAATTCTAATTCACTTCATCTCTCGTAGTTATTCCTTTTTTTTTAAGATAGGTTTTTTAGCATTGTATATGTTGAATATTTCATCAAATATAGTTCTAGTAGATATGCATGATTAGTAAGGGTATTTTAAAAAAGATAACACCTATTTATTATAAATAAATAACTAATTTTTTGATATACTAAAATTAATCAATTAATTTTTATATTAAGTACTGAACGAAATGTTTTAAATCATAATACCACATATTTAACGCATGGGTCAAATACATCAAATCAGAATTTTTACACGAGGTCAAATACATCAAATCACATTTTTACTCGATTTATATAATTACAATAATTTACACATTTCCCTCAAAGTTCACTGCAACAACAATCAAATTGCACAAGTTCGGGAACCTGTCATATTTTGAAAAGTTTAGATCCACTTCATGCAGCATATAACCCAGTTCTTTTTATTTTTAGTGACCGATCAACTTTGTCTTGGAAGAGTCGCATCAAATAAATTCAAATCAAATCGATCAATTAACTTCCACAGAATACACCAATCATCCTTGTCTAGTCATAATCTTTGTTATAAAGTGATGATTTGTTAAGATTTCACTTCGGATTGCTATGTATTTCTTTCTAATTTTCATTTTTTCCCTATTGGAAGTGCTATGTGAGAAGGAAGTAATAATTTCCATTTTTTTCCCTCGTTTTAGATAATGTAGTCCAATTACACACAATCTACCCAAATAGTATGTATTTATTCAAAAGGAATAAGCAACAATCTCCTCCCTCACTAACATGGCCAAAACAAGTATCTCACGTCTCCACACAGAAAACACAAATTACGTGGACTTATTCGTGTGATCCTACTAGCCAGCAGGTTGATCAGAGAAGCAAGGGAAAAAAAAAAAACAACATTTGACTATCTAGAATCCTAACCTCTAAATTAAATTTCCTAGGTTCTTTCCCTCTACACAAAAACCTAAGTCCATGTTCGGTATTGTTCAACAATCAAGCTAAAGCACTTCCTTTAAGAGCACCAATATAAATACAAGCACACACGCCAACACTCTCTTCTCAAATAGTCCCAAACATTCTTAAGTGAACAAAAGAGGGCCTTCACTTAAGTCTCAGCATTATTATATAATTATATTTGCTTATTATACACTAGTCATCAATTATGGCTGCCAGAATCCCATCCATGGCCTTATATTTCGTTCTTCTTATTCTCTCATGGAAGCTGTGTCTTGTTCCTGTGATGGCAAGGCCACTTAACACATTAGAGAAGCATCCAGATCTTTCTCAATATACAGAGGGTATCTTTGTGAGGAGATCCGTTATGGAGGATCTTCGAGAGTCGAAACATGATATTCCAAGGTTAGTGGAGGCTGACCACAGTGGTCCAAGCCCCCCTGGAGCAGGACATCATCATTGATTAAAGCTTACAAAAGGATGAAGATTATGCATTTCATTTTATAAAGTTCCTTACTGCTTTCTTTTCGTGGTCATGTCCTGATGTTGCCTTTTTTTTTTTTGCTTGCATAGTCCCGTGCCGCTTTATGATTGTTGTCAAGTTATTGCTTGTTCTTGGTTAATTCTTACTGATATATTATAGTATTTTCTTATAAAGGTCATCGTTTGGTCGCACTTCTGAATAATGTAATGCAATACACATATAATTACAAGTATACAATATATACAAAGTTTGAAGTTTCATTATTTTCATTAGTTAATGGGAAGGATTGATTATACTCCCTATGTACGTTATTCAAATTACTACATCTGATCTTTAATATAAGAACTAATTGATTAATTTGAATAAATTAAGAAAATTATTTAAGTTAGTCATTTATAATAAATAAGTATTGTTTTTTCTAAAATACTCTTTCTAATCATGTATATATACTAGCTAAAACTACCATTTCATAAAACTTTTAACATGTACACCTACTATAAAAACTACGTTGAAAAAAATAGATAAATATGAGAGATAAATTAGATTGAAAGGTTATATTTAGGATCAAATTGAATATCAAACTAACTTTTATATTAAGCAGCGGAGATAGTATTATTTAGTACTCCTCTGGTCCTTAATATAAGACCGAATTCTTGAGTTGGTTTTGATCCTAAATATAAGACCCATTTCTCATATTTATCAATTTTCTCTAAATTACCCATCTAGATACTCTCTCAACCATAATCAAGTAGAAGAGGGAGAGGGGGTATTAAGAAAGATAATTATGGTGTTTTGGAAAAAATGTGTCACTTTTCTTATAATTAACTAACTTACCTAACTTCCTTAATCTAATCAAATTAGTTAAATGGGTCTTATATTAAGGACCGGAGGAGTATCTAATTTAAAAGTATAAGATTCAATAATTCAATTGTGATAGTATGATTATTTTTAAAAATTTGAAGAGGAACCATCATTCTTTTTGTTCCGATAACCTATTACCATATAAATAGGAAGTTATTTTATTAAAAGAACATTACGACACAGACACACACATATCAGTAACGATATATCTCTTCAATGTTTTTTTTGGGATGGATAACTCAGTTACACTTTTGAGTTAATTATGGATAAATAATTAATCCCTTTTCCCCTAAACTCTAGGTCCCAACAAAACAATCCCTTTGACACACTCTTGTTCATTAATGAAATATATTAAATTATTCAATGATATGCATGATAAGAGGCTATGACCGAAGGGGGGTATCCTGCAACGTGGCAAAATATTTTCCAGTCCACGCTACTAACTGCAGGTTCTAACAGAACAAAAGAAAGCGATGTTCATATCGAATATTCTAAGAGTATATAAATTGTTCAGTGGAAGAGACGAATGGAATAAACCACATAGATATATGAATTGAAGTAGATGCTAGTGTTAGTCGCCATCCATATTCTCAACACAGTATATATGGAAGCAGTTTCATTACTCATCACCTTAATGAGCACTCTAAACTCATTAGATCCGGACTATTTATCTCTAATTTGAATAGTCCAGATTTAAAATTTTTAATTAATTATTTTTAAATAGAAAAAAATAGTTTTTTAAAAAGAATGATAGTTAAGATATTATCTCTATTTTAGATTTTATACATATTAAAATAATTATTTTGAAGGAATAAAAATAAAAATAAATCAAATTTAAACCATCTAATGAGATATGGATAATTCAGATTTAATCAAAGTGATGAGTATTAAAACTCGTTCCCAGTACATACACTGTATATATCCCTCTCAAAGATATGGATAAATATTTAATTTCCATATGAAAGGCCATACACATTTAATTTGGTTCACATATGAGCAACCAAAATTAATTAATCAGACTATATATAATATGGGAAGCCATGAGTTATTAATTATAACAGATTACGCCACTCTAGAGCCTCCCGTTGAGTGGATTAATAATTTGTTTGGTTAATGGTTCACATAAATTTGCTTTTAGCCTTTCAAGTCTACTTGTATTAAGGCGAATTAATTTCCTTTGGTGCTTTGACTATTGGGCTTTAAGCAACTACTGCACGATATGTATTGATTGGTTGTGCTTTGAAGTGAATGATCATGACGTATAATGAATCTAGTTTCTCAAATTAAAGAACAAGACCATCCATTATAATTCTTTATCTCTGACATATACCCAAAGAAGAAATTAGGTAATGTGTCTGTGTGTGAGTGTGTGACATAATATTTTTGTTATAAAATAACTTACTGTTTTATTAGTAATAGTAATAGGTTATTTCAACAAAAAAACATATGACGGTTCCTCTTCAAATTTTAAAAATCATATTAGCACAATTGAATTATTGGATCTTAACTTTTACAGTAGATAATAAATAATAATTTGAATCATGTACGTAGGGGAATATAGCCAATCCTTCCCATTAACTAATGAAAATACTGAAACTTCAAACTACACACACACACATGTAATTATGTGGGTATTACAGTACATTATTCAGAAGTGCGACCAATTTATATTATGACCTATTTTAAGAAAATACTATTCTTTTGGTTATTAATATAAGATTTACTTTGTAATATAATTTGCACTATAAAATAGATTTTACACTAAGAATCAGGGAGCACAATACATCGGCAAGAATTGACCAAAAGCAGAAAACTTCACAATAACTAGAGAACAAACAAATTAAGCAGCATGGGAGAACCAAAAAAGAAAAATAAAAGACAACTTCAAGACATGACCACGAAAAGCAACCAGTACTAAAGGAACTATATGAAACGAAGTACTTTGATAAACTAAATCTTCATTCTTGTGTAAGCTTTAATCAACCACGATTTCCTTCTCCAGGGGGGCTTGGACCGCTGCGATCAGCTTCCAATAACCTTGGAATATCATGTTTCGTATCTCGAAGATCCTCCATAATGGATCTCCTCACAAAGATACCATCTGTATATTGAAAAACATCTGGATGCTTCTCTAATGTGTTAAGTGGCCTTGCCATCACAGGAACAAGACACAGCTTCCACAGCAGAATAAGAAGAACTAAATGTAAGGCCATGGATGGGACTCTTGCAGCCATATTAGTGTACATAACAAGTAAATAGAGACTTAAGTGAAGGCTCTCTTTTGTTCACCCAAGAATTTTTTAGACTATTTGAGAAGAGCGTGTGGTGTGTACTTGTATTTATATTGGTCGTCTTAAAGGGAGCGCTCAGGTCTTGATGGTTGAACAATACCGAACATGGAGTTAGGTTTTGGTGTAGAGGGAAAGAACCTAGGAAATTCGGAGGTTATGGTAGAGGGAAAGAGCCTAGGAAATTCAGAGTCTATGGTTCTAGATAGTCAAATGTTATTTTGCTTCTTTGATCAATCTGCAAGCTAGTAGGGTCACATGAACACTCCACAATATAATGTATGTTTTATGCGTGGAGACGTGAGATGCTTGTTTTGGCCTAGAATTAGTGAGGGAGGAGATTGTTACTTATTCCTTTTGAATAAATATATTCTATTTCCTTAGATAGGCCTAGTTTATCTAAAACAAGAAAAATAAAGGAAAATACTCCTGCGGTCTTAAATACAAGACTCTTATACTAGTGTGCATATGGGTCTTATATTTAAGAACGGAGGAGTAATTATATTACCTCTATCTCATACCCCCTCTTATGGAGAAAAATGAAAATTAGGAAGAAATACCTAGCAATCTGAAGTGAAATGTTAACAAATCATCACTGAACAAAGATTGCGACTAGACAAGGATGATGGACGCAGTACATAAACCTGTCAAAATAAGACAAGTTCCCAAACTTGTGCAGTAGTTTGATTGTTGTTTTAGTGGAATTTTGTGGAAACTTTAGAGCATAAAATGTATAATAAGAAACACATCGAAATACAATAACACCAGCGTGATCATCGTGACATAATAAAATCCTGAATTGCTTAACTATATACACACACAAATAATCAAAATTCATCAGCTCTTTGCTCTCTATAAATTCATATATGTATTATACACACATTTTGAAAACCCATGCGGGTGAGGATTCTACAATTGAATAAAGAAAAGTAGACAATGAAGTCAAATAGAGCCCTCCCCCTAGTCTACCTCGTAATGCATTGAACTGTATACCTTTCCTAGGATACGATGAATCAGCCTCCTCTTCCGCCCCCCCCCCTCTTTAAGATATGAGCCGCCACTTTTTTTTCCCTTGAAACTTTGCTGAAAGAAACAAGACTTGGTTTGAACCAGATTATTTAAGTTACAGTTTGAATTGGGTCCTAGAATTCTCTTTTATAGGCTAGGACGTATCACAACACTTTCGGACATCAAGCAACCGAAGCACGCAAGAATATGGTTATATCTCTTTCGCTTTCCAAGGAAGAAAATTAATCTAATTTGCTCAAAGGTCCGAATTAGCAGTATCACCCATTATGTTTTGTCTTGTCGGCAGCAATAATAGTGTTTTGTTCTTTGATCTGCTTCTTGACCAACCCCATGCAATTTCGTAGCATCTTTTCAATAAACCTTAAGGTTCGTTTGATACGAGGGAAAATGAGAAGAGGGTTCGTTTCATATGAGGGAAAATGAGAAGAGGGAAGAAGAGGAAAATTTTAATAAGTTCGATTTAACAAAATTAAAAAAGCGGATTAAAAACTTTTAATCAATTATTCTTATTTTTTAATATTATTTCTTCTCGATTTTCCTTCCTCTTCCCTCCCGTTTATTTCCCTTATACCAAACAGTACCTAAATCAAGCCACCTGGCCTTTTGGTTCAGATTATACATATTGAAGGAACTCGCAAAACATTAATTACTTACTGACTCGACGCACGAAGCCGATTGTACATGTGGGATTTAAGTATGGTCTATGTCTGAATATTTAAAAAACAAAAAACTACCTCCGGTTTCTAATATAAAAATTAATTCAAAAGTTGAATTTGATTTTAATTATGAGCGCTTAATTTATTTCATCACTCGTATTTATTATTTTTTTCAAATTAATTACCTAATAAATTGATATATAATTTAATATTGAGTATTTCAAAAGATAGTGTAATATTTGATATAATTAGCTAATCTATTTGATTTTTTAAAATCTATTTAAATTATTTAAGTAGTTTTCGGATCAAGAACCGAGAGGAATAATATTTATATACACCCATCAACAGTACATATTGCTTCAGGTGGAGCCCTTTATTTAGAATAGGCGTCCTTTAAATTTGGGTTTTTAGTACTTTAATAAGGCTAAAATTCACAAGTGATGTTTGCATCACCAAGACGATTATATAAGACTTATATATGGAGTTCATTTAAAACATTAAGCTGAAATTCGGTAGAGAGAGATTAGATGAGTACTATATGGCTATTTTTAGATACTCCTTCTGATTTAAAATATAAGCTAAACTTTATCCATTTAAGTTTTCAAAAAAACTAATTAAAATAAATTTAAAACAATAAATGTGTAAGGTATATATATATTTTTCTAATATACCCTTATTAATAAAGAGAATAAGTAAAAGATGCAACAAATGAATTAAAAAAGAAAGAGAATATATTAAGATAAAATTAGAAAAAACTCATTAAATGTTTGGATAAAAGTGAATGTTATCTTATAAAAAAAACCCTTTTAGAAAGTTTAGCTTATATTTTGAACCAGAGGGAGTATCTTTCTATGTATTAAATTTGGGTTTTTAGTACTTTGATAAAGCTCAAGTGTGTTAATTAAAGGATAATTGTATTAGGATTTAGGAAGGATTCTATGGTATCCTCCTATTATATTAATAATACTGGTATGCTCATTAGGTGGCCCATGACAGATTTTTCACCTTCAGCCCAAAAATACAGTCCAGATGAAGCGATTTTTAAATTTTTGAAAATAAAAGGCAAATGAGCCGTTTCATCTATAGCTGCACTTGATCTGATCGATTGAAATTCTTCCGACCTCAAAAGTTGCATAATTGCAACGGCACTATTCTGCAACGGCCACTTTGGACGGCTTCTATTACTACTGTTCTCGCATTTGCGTATTTCGGTTCCTCCAGCTTGCTTCGGTCATTTGTTCCCGTCGTCACTCTTCGGTTACTCTGATAACAGGGGATCAATTGACTTCGGATATTCTTTGATTCCTGAATTCTCGGTATGCAATTGTTCTCGTCTTTAGCTCTTCGGATATTCTTTGATTTTCCGCCTTCTCTTTCGATATCTTCCAGAGGAACCTAGGTGTTCTAGTTTTCATTTGCTTCGTTGGATCCTGATGGTTAATGATTTCCGATGCTTGCATCGAAGTTTGCCTTCATTTTGCCAGTGATGTGCTTTATTTTATTGCTTTGTGTTTCTATATATGTTCATAACTTTTTATGATATTGAAGTCTGGAGATTTTCCATGTTTCGTACCACAAATTTAATCGGAGAATATGCTTTTGCATTTAGAAACATTTTACCATTGCGTCTCCTTATCAGTATTATTTCCGTCTTAAATTTAGATTGCATGGCAAACGCATTGTTTTTTAAATCTCTAATCTTCCGTACCACTACTGAGCACAAAACAGATGGTAATCTGCTACTTTTCTTTATTTGGTGACTCACGTGCTCCTATCGTTTTACGATGATTTGAATTGTTCAGTTTAGAAACTCTGCCATATATTATGATGATGTTCATTTATCATCTACAGACAGTGCTTGACCGTGTTGCCATGCCTTCAGTTTATGTCGATGGAGCAAATTGTAATTTTCAATTTCTCAGATTGTTTATTTCTGGTTTGGTTTTATAGACCTGCTGGTTGTCATCTTATATAACTCAATTGTTTTCAGAACTGTAAAGTCATAGCTTAAGAATTAATTAATTGAGCTAAGAGTGGTCATTTAGGCTAGTTTACACTGGAAAATGTGATCCGCCTGCTCAGCTATCTGCTGTAGTTTATACTTTGCTCCAGTGCACCTACTGTATATTATTGCATGCTCAAACTTTGCATTATTTTGTTCCTGAATTTTCCTCCCTCATCCACACCACTGGTATTATTTTCCCTCCTGAATTTTCGCCTTCTATAGTTCATGAATCACATTTTACAGTTACACTATAGAGCCAGTAGGATCAGGATCAGAATTCAGTTATCAGAATAGTATCAATTAATAAATCATATGACTTATTTTTGAATCCTGATTATTATTAATTAATTACGAGGAAGAAATCCTTCTGTCTGTGTCTAGTGAATTGATAAATTGAAATGAACTGATTCTATTGCATGATTATGATTCTCCATCCTGCCAGAGAATGTGTACACTGTACTTTCTTAATCTTGCCCTAAGTTTGCTATGAGGATAGATAGTCTTTTCTTCTTCTTTTCCAATAAGACAGTTCAGTGACCCAATAAGCGATGGCTTCAGATCAGTCCTTCCTTCTCAGTAAATGTCCCCGAATTCAGAACCCCTAACTCTAAGTCAAACTCCCTTCTCTATTTCACTTCCTACCTGTCTTTTACTTTAGTAGGCTATAAGAAAATGAATTTAGTCGAGTGACCACTTCCTCTCCTTATCAGCTTCCGACGTCTACTTATAGAAAAGAAAAGCAGAGGAAGACAAGAAGAAGCTGATATTAGCATATGCAGTTGGAATTGTTCGCTTTCTTAGTTTTTGTATTTTTTTGTTATCAAGAGAAATCTCAAGCATAGTTCTTGTTCCATTTCTCTTTCTCCTCTGTCTAGAAACTATGGTTATTGTGTTTAAACTTCAAACTTTTTATACTTCATATCTATTGTGTTGGTCTTGAAAATTATATTCAATTTTAAGTGAAAGGATCTCAGTTGATCATATCAGACTCAATACACGTTCAAGATATTGTGGAGAGCAAATTAGCTGAAATTGTTCATTAACGTTTAAGAAGATAATGATGTTATCAACTGAATTCAGTGACAGATTTAAAAGGGGTTTCAATTGACTAATGAAGTTTGAATTTTGTGGGGAGAGAAAGAGATTGGCTTAATAATTTCAGGGTCGGTGCCCCCTGCTTGTCTGATAAAAGGTTGAGGCCATTGGGTAAGATGAATGATATGTTTGCCAATGGGAAGGCTCTTGACCTTAGAAGGTGGTCTCATGAGTTTTTTTCTTTTTTTTTAAATAGTTTTAAAAGTAAGAGGCTGAGGCCATTAGGAAGAATCTTGGAATTTGCTTCTCAATCTAGAAAGGGAGAAGCAGACCTTGCTATTTCTCGATATGACTTTTAGGTTTTACCTTTTTATACATGCACACAGGATGTGTGTTTGTAAAAGCAGTAGTCTCATCTGCCTATGCTTCAATTTTTTTTTTTTGGGTAACAAAAAAGGTTAGGTGAATTGTGTCTGGGCGATTATACTTCAATTTGATTGCATTGTTGTTTAATAAGATTACAAAATGATAATTGACTTCTTGCAAATTGTTACCACATTAAATAATGAGTTAAAATTTAGAAGTAATTGTGATTTGTGTTATGAATTTTTAACTAAGCTTTGTACTCCTTCAGTTTTAAATATAAGACCCGCATACTAGTGTGTATAAGAGTCTTATATTTAGGACCAGAAGAGTAATTCTTAAAAATTGTCTCTTCATAGATGTGCAAGAGTGTGTATATATGGGAATATTTTAGAGCCTCCACTTTGTGTCCACCGGTCAAATGAGGTCCCCATCCTCAGAGGTAGTATTGGTCTCCACTCACCTCTTCACCCTTTAACCTCCCCCCCACTACTTCGACGAAGAACTCTGCATTAGCCTCCACTCATGGTCTTTGATCTCTAGCAGCCATGTTTCTCTGTCTTATACCTTTCTTGGTTATTCTTTCTTCTCGGAATGAAAACTCTGCTTGTGTTCGAACTTCTATCTTTTTTTTAGGGGATGTTTAAACTTTGAACTCTCTCGTCTTTTTTTCTGCTTTGGACTTTGGTGTGTTGTGCTTGAAAATCGTATTTAATTTTAAGTGACAGGTTCTTGATTAGTTCAATAAACTATTATGCATTATTATCAAGTTTATTGATAAGCTTATAATATTATTAATTGAATTTCTTGGTTGATATTAATTTAAACTATTGTGTATTATTTTCAAATCGGCGAAGATTACCTTGGTGCGCTAGTGTCAAACTTGTCAATGCTTCCATGTAAGTTGTCTCGCTGTTTAGTAAGCTACTTAACAATATTATCAATTAATAACTTGTTGCAAATTGTTGCCATTGAAAATTATACGAGTTGAGCATTTAGAAATCATTATAATTTTTTGGCTGTAGATCTTTTAACGAGTTAGTCGTTGTGGAACGCTAATTAAGCTTTGCAATTTTTAAAAATGTTCTCTTTACATATAAATCTAATGAAATGTGAATATTTTCTAAAGCCTCCTCTAGTTGTTTTTCCTAATTGAGTTGTTAAAGATTGTCATTTAAATTAATATTGGTATGATTGGAAAATAGATAACATGTCCACCAAAAGAGCTTGATAGTACTTCCGGTCCTAAATATAAGAACTAGTTAACTAATTTGAGGAGAGTAAGGAAATAAGTTAAATTAGCTAGATGTAATAAATAGATGTCTTTCTTAAAATATTTTTGACAATCAAATGTATTAGTTAGAACTACCATTATTAGAAGGATTACATTGAGAAAAAATGCATAAATATGAGAGACAAAATTTAGAGTATTATATTTAGAACCAAAATAAAAGTTAAACAAGATCTTATATTAAGAACAAAAGGTAGTAAATGATTAGTAGCCCCTGGTCATATTCTCTTACTGAGTGTCTAGCCTGTTTAAACTTAACTATTGTATCGAAGCATCTTTCATTATCTTTCTCACGAGTCACAATCCTAACGTGGACTTTCAAGGACTTGATGGGGAAGCCTCTCCATTATGACTTTCTCCTTCTCTCTTGCAGATCAACATTCTACATTTTCTAAATCTTAAAAAATATCCAACTTAGTTCTAGTCCATTCTATATTCGTTAAAGTCCTCTTTAGGCTCTTCTTTTTTTAGTAGTCAAGAATTATGAGCTAGGCAAAAGTCATGATTGAACGAAAATGGTTATGTTGGTTTAAACTTTAATTAAAATCTAAATTTTAAATTTTAATTATGCTTAGTATAATGGATTTACTGGGCCTAATGAGCCGAATAATCTCCATCTTTTACAAACTATAAAGCCTTACCCGATTTCTTATTTTGAAAATAATTTTTCGTTTAAAAAAGCTGTTTGATGGTTAATTTTGAGAGAAAATCGCAAATTATGACACCCGAATATATGAAATTACAAAATAGATTCCTGAATTCACCTAATTACTTTAGAAGACTGGATCTTAAATATGAATTATGAAATGTTAGGGAAAAGACAAAAAATGCCCATCTTTTTTTCCTTCTCCTTCTCCCTCAACCCACATGATGCTGCAAGCTTCTTCAGTAAGATTCGATGAGAAGTAAGTGGAAGGAAGAAGAAAGAGGCTTATAGCCACAACATCAGCATCAAGTCGATGAAGTAACGATGATAGGCAGAAGCAAACAGGTCATCCATTAGGCATAACAAATCGTGGCCTCAAATCAAATTGAATGGCCTCAAATCAGATCGAATGGATGTCTCTTAAATGATGCACGGTGTGTTTTGGCTCGCTTGGTTGAAAATGGGTGCTTAAATGGGTGTAAACTTCAGGATTACTTAGAAATTGCTCATATTACAAAATTTGACAAAATTAAAGCCAGATAATAGTGGGTATCACATTCTCCTTGTAGCATGTATGCTGAAGCTATTTGGTAGAGTAAGGTTGCAAAAATTCGAAGTGATATGAAGAAGCTGGGTATTTAAGGGGTGTTTGGATAGAAACCAAACCATGGTTTCAGAAGTGCTTTTATGGATTACGAAGTAAATATGTGGAGGAGATTACCTCGTTTTGCGGAAAAGTGCTTCTGAAACCATGGTATTGGGTTTCTCAAACACCCCCTTAGAAGAGATGTCCTTGGACCTAGCTAGGTTGAAATCAAAAGGAAAATTCATCACTGAATAGCTTTTTGTTATTTCATGTCCTTGGACCTAACTAGGTTGGTCCAAGTGGTAAGCGGCTTGGTACCGCTTAAGTGAGGTCTCGAGTTCGAGCCTCAGCGTATGCAGAAATCCTTGTTGGGAGACTCACCCACCATAGCCAGGTGCGCGACGCGGGTCGAATCCAGATGTAGTCAGAGCAAAGCTCCGGTGAACTGGGTGGGCAACCAAAAAAAAAAAGACAAATCAAGAATGACAAAAATCACTGAATTATAGAAATTCTGTCATTTTATGACAAACTTAAATTCTTATGATTGCCTATCAGAAGTTGTCATTCGCCTTATTCAACTTGTCATGAATTACTCATTTGAATAGAGAAAATTAAATTTGTATGAATTGCTTATCAAAAGTTATCATTCACCTTACTAAACTTGTCAAATACCAAGAAATTGTGAAAATTCCATTATTTTAACACAAAAAGTAAAATTTGTATGAAATACTTATCAGAAGTTATTATTCACCTAACTAGACTTGTCATAAATTGCATATCATAACTTGTTATTTGCTAAATAAATCTGTAAATTGTTATTTGAAAAGAAAAAATTAAATTTGTATGAATTGATTATTAGAAGTTGTCATTTGTCTTACTAAACTTATCATTCACCTAGTTAAACTTGTTATAAATTTCTTATCAGAACTTGTTATCTGCTAAATAAATATGAAAATTGTCATTTGAAAAGAGAAAATTAAATTCGTAGGAATTACTTATCATAAATTGTCATTTATCTTACTAAACTTATTATTCACCTTACTAAACTTGTCGTTCGCCAAGGAATTGTGCAAATTATCATTTTAACACATATTCTTAAATTCCTATGAATTGCTTATCAGAAGTTGTCATTCATCTTATTAAACTTGTCATTCACCGAGGAATTGTGAAAATTGTCAATTTAACATATAATCTTAAATTCCTATGAATTGCTTATCAGAAGTTTTTTTTCGCCTTACTAAACATCCTTGAAATTTCTAAACACTCGCTCACTATCAGTGTGTGGTTATCAAACAAGAACCTGGAGGTGTATTGAGCGACCTTGAAATAGGAAACAAACAAATTAGGCCATTAGAATATTCAATCTCGTAAGTCTTAAACACATGGACTGGTCATTTAACAAGAGGCCGGTATCATCAAACTCGTCCTTGAACGTCTTCTAAATAGATTTCCAATCCAAACCATTAATATCCTTCCCCCCAAAGCCATACACATGTATGGACTGGCTTATTAACTACTGATTCTCAAAAGGAATTGGAATTCTCCAAGAAGGCACAAGAAAAACCTGATATGCACTCCAAACCAATGAAGGCAAATCTGCAAGTAATGCTTCCTGCAACTTGGTTCGACTGTGGAGTGCCGTCAGAGAGAGGATAGAAACCGACCATGAAACTTTTTTTTTTTTAACAAATAAGTAAGATGTATTTATTCTTTATGATTGGAAATTTTGATTGACTGAGACGGAGCTCATGCCTGGAAAGAGATGGTGGCTACGATGGTCAAAGGGAGTGATGCTGTGGAAGTGGTTCAAAGACAAGACAGACGGGGACAGAGAGAAGGGACAAAATGAGAAAGAGATATGAAGAGCAAAAGAGTATTTTAGTCTTTTTCCAATCATTCCATAATTTCTATTTGAGATCGGTCTCCGAGAAAAATTATATGAATTCAGGGACCCAAATAACAATTTTGTATATTCCAAAGTCTTCATTTGTGATTTTTCCTAATTTTTCATTAAGTGTTTTGTAAAATAAAAAAATTGAAACTATATTTAAAAAAAACCCAAAATATTTTTTTAAAAATGTTTTCAATTTTTTTTCAGTTACTTTTTCTAATGATTTCACTTGGGACTTGTGCTCTCTACTTTGTCTCTTGCGATTGTGCTCTTTGCTCTGTCTCTTGCATTTAACTTCTCACCTTCTCTTAGGAGGTGTTGGGATGCCCAACCATAGTTTGGGTTATCACCCAAATAATATAAAAAAACCAAAACTATGTTTTGGTAAAAGTAAAAATTTTCTATTTTTAGGGGAAAAAAGGAGAGTGTGAGAGTTTATGGGATATGTGTTTGTTTTTTTTTTTAGCCCAGACGAATATACCCTTCCCAATTATTCATTTCTTTCTCATTGTTTCAGACGCAGTACGAGGGAGAGCCTGAGAGTAGATCTCAACAACAATATGACTTTAACACCCCTCAATTATTTTTTTATAAACATATTTAATCTTATATCTTATAAATATATACACACATATTAATTATTTATTAATTATATTATCTTATGTATTATTAATTATGTTGATAAAAAAATATATTATTAACAATTTTATTCCTTCAAACTAAAATATATCATAAAATCTATTTTTTATGTAATTATCATATTAACTTATGTCTTTTTTAGTAATTTATATATATAAAAAGTGCTTCTGATAACAACTATCCAAACACTTTCACTTCTCAGAATCACTTTTTCACAAAATCTATACTCCCCATAATCTATTCTTCAGAAGCTATTCTCCAAACCATGGTTTGGTTTTATCCAAACACCTCCTTGTAACTATACTCGCCACTTTGTCTCTCACCTTCTCTTAGTCCTAAGTTGATTCAAAACAATATTTTAAATAAGTTAATATGTTTTTTCAAATATAATTTTTTTCCGGAAAAATCATCCAAACAATTTTTTATTTTTTCTTCACAAAATTATTTTAAAAACATAAGGGTTCTACACTATTAAGTAATATGTGCGCATACTTTGAGGATCTTGGCCCTATTATTTGCTAAATAGGTAAGAATACAATGTATTCTATCAAGAACTCAAGGTATTCATGAAAATAAGCCAAGTTGTAAAATAAGCCCAATTTTTATCTCTAAATGACTCCAAAAATTTTCAGTTAATACTTGAAAACACAAAAATATTATTAGTTAAAACCGTAAAAGAACTTGTTTTTAGGTCTTTCATTCTAATTTCAAATGACTCTACATACAAAATATGTTCTATCTATCAGCTAAAATTCTAGAAGAACTTATTATTGAACCTTAATAATAAATAAAAATAAGACTGACACTTGATTCTATCTATTTTTTACCATCTTGTAAATATTTCGCACCCTATACTTGTGTTCATGGGACGGGATTTCATCTAGTGTCGTAGAAGAACTTACTAATTTTCATCTTGTGCTCATGGGACTATTTCATCTAGTGTCGTAGAAGAACTTCATGATTTTCATCTAATCCCAAATGACAATCTTGTAAATCTCACACTCTGCAGACTGACAATAAACAATTTATTTTTGAACCATTAGAAACTTAGGCCTATGTAATTTGGGTCTTTTTTTATGATATGATGTTTTATTCTGTTGGGCTTCTAAAGATAAATCTAAATAGTCCAATTTAATTAGTGGAAAAAAATACTAACAAAATTACTACGTAGAAAGCTTAATTGAGAAACACTGTAAAAACACAAATAAGATGCACAAAATATACTGTAAAATCTAAAATGACTGTAAAGATTAAAAAAGGAAAAATCATAAATAAAGACCCTCAAATATAGAATTACGACTTGGGTTCTTGAATTTATATAATGCCTGTTAGAGACCTGGTCCCAAATACAAATTATGATATATTGGTTAAAAGACAAAAAAGCCTTTCTGCTTTTTCCCAGTCCTTTGCCCAACTTCATCCTTCTTCACTCCTGGACTCGTTTCCCTCTTCCTTCGAGGAATCAGCCCCAGCCATGTTCCAGAGCTCCAAGAATCTGGAAGAATGGAAGTAAAGAGAAAAGAGATGGGATGTGAAGTGTTCGAAATGCGCGTGCAGCGATGATTAATTGGGTGTGATCATTTTGCTAATCAATCGTTATTATTCACTTGCGTAGATGGGTGTGACCATTTTGCTAGTCAATTGTTATTATTACTCGCTTACGTGACCAAATTCCAAAATCTCTTTTTAGTCTAAAGGACTGGGTTTTGAATAATTTGAGGGTATTTATTTGTCTTTTTTCCTGAAGTTTTTCTGTTCTTAATGTCTAGCTTTCATTTACCAGTTATCATGTCTGCTTGTATCCCTAAAATTTCTCTCTTCTTGGTCATGTCTAGTTTTTCCTAGCAATCATGTCCTAAGCTTAGGATCAGTTATAATTAGCATAGGGGTTTGAGGTCGAACTCTGGACAATTTGTCTCATACTTCTCTTATCCTATGAGAGGGAATGCTTATTCTTATAAGCCTAATGGGAGACAAGGCAAATGGAGAAAAGGCCAAGACTCTCTCTTGTGTGCAGTAGGACTTTCAACAACCATTAAGTACGGGAGAGGGGATAAATATTATGTATAACTAGCTTCTAAACATACCATTCATGTATAAACTATAAAGCAAAGAAGGCAAACAAAAAAAAAAAGTTGAAAACTCTCTCTTGAACACTAGGACTTTCAGCAATCAGTAAGATAGGGAGAGGAGAGAAAATATTGTAGAAGTTAGGTTCTAAACATACCACTCACATATAAAGAACCATAGGAAATCAACTTACCAAAGTAAGAGCCAAAGATTGAGGTTGTGGCTTGATGAAAGAGTAAATTCTAAAAGCTCCAAGCCCGCTAAAATAGCGAATTTCACATGCCATATCAACCTTACCAAGTTTCTAATATAATCATAAAGGATTCCAACGGCTTCATCCATGGTATTAAAAAGAAAAAACTCAAAGCCAAACACTTCAAACACTCAAAGGTCACCAGTTCTACTGAAAAATTCGAATCCATGACCGCCTACACTTAGTTGGACTAAAACTCCAATAGTTCCATGTTACAAACATGAAACACCAAAATACTAAGACCCATGGCCTCCCAACATATGATAAACGTTCTCATCTCTTGATCCTCGCCAAAAATTTTCCATAGGAGAAGAAATGAAGGGGTGAAAAGCATCATACTTCAAGTGCTGAGAAGCAAAGAAATGGTGGAAGTCAAGCCCCAGGAGGACCTTAGAGAGACCTCAAAATTGCTCCTCTAAACCCTACTCCTTCCTTTCGTTTTGCATTTGGTTCCAAACTTCTAAATCATTATCTATCAATATGTCATAATTTTAATTAATTACAAATAATTTTTATGTAATTTTCGGTTCCTAACTTCCTATTTAATATTAATTTCCATTGATAACATAATTTTTTGAGCTTATTGACTATTGGTTTCAACAAAACCGATTCGCATTTTATAGTATTCTAGTATAAATTTTTTTTTTTTTAAAGGATCTGGGCATTCATTTTTCTGTAGCATATTGCTCGGAACCCTAGCTTATAAACTACACATGATCAATCATGTTGATATTCATTTAAATTAAAATCCTTTAAATACTCCTCTATCGAAAGAGTTAGATAAGACCATCACCAAAACCAATAATAATATAATGGCATATATACATCCTATGTATTGGCTTCATTCATCACCTTGATAACCAAAAGTACAAAAAACGAAGAAAGCAAACAATTCCAACTTCATAGGCCAACAAAGCACTGCCACTGTCGCAATCAGTGCTAAATGTGTGCATAAAAATTTCTCTTTCATTTTATCTGTGGATTATTTTCTCCAATTCCAATTAAATCAGTCCTAAGCACAACAATTAGACATTTTATTTGAAATAGCATAATAAAAGACATTAGACTCATCTTGTCTGGCTCTGCTCTTCTTTTATACAAGTAGAGATAGGAAGTGACAGGACCAATAAGGAGAGGAAGTGATTACTACGCCGAATTTATTTTCTTATAGCCTACTATAGTAAAGGAGGGGTAGGAAGTGAAACAGAGAAGGGAGTCTGACTTTGAGTTGGACATTCACTGAGAAGGAAGGGACTGAGCTCAAAGCCGTCACTTGTAGGCTCACTGAACTTTCGTACCGAAAGAGAAGAAGAAAAGACTGTCTATCCTAATAGCAAGCCTAGGACTTATCAAGAAAGTAGTTTTCCGGCATCAAGAGAATCATAGTCATATTATCAAATAAAACATATGATTTATTAATTAATATATATTATAACTCAATTACGATCCTGATCCTATTGGCTCTATAGCGTAAAAAGTAATTCATGAATAAAGGAAACCTCGCCTCCAAAGCTATGCACATAAGATCGCCTCCAAAATCCACGATCAGGCAGGAGCTATATCATATTAGCACTCGAGAACTTCGTGCCTATAGGAGGAGTCACTAAGACAGTAGCGATTGAAGGCGAAAACTCAGGAAGGAACCTAATACTGATGCGAACAAGGGGAGAAAATTCAGGAAGAGAACAGCATTGATAGGTAAAGACAATGGAAAAATCTTTCGAAATAGAAAAACATATCCACGGATTAAATTTATGATACGCAACACGGAGAGTCTCCGATCTTCAACTTAATAACACGTTAGAAACACAAAGCAGATCATTGAGGACAAATTCGAATACAAGCATCCAACACCATTGCCCATCAGGATCTAATTAAGCAAATAAAAATTACAACCGCTGGGTTCGGCTGGAACATACCGAAAGAGAAGGGGGAAAATCAAAGAAAAATATAGAAAAGCTAAAAACGAGAAAAATTGCGTACCGAGAATTGAGAAATCGCCTATAGATCGAATGAGATCGTCTGGAATCGAGCGCAGTCCAATCCCTTGTTATTGGAGTAGCTTAAGACTGACGCAAATGATGTTCGACCACTGAAGAACAAACGATCGGAGGAACCAAAGTAAGCAAAAGCCCCAAAGTAACCGTTGCAGAATAGTGCCGTTGCAGGCTGGCAGCGATGCGACTTTGAATTCATTATTTTAAAAAATTGAAAAATCGCTTCATTTGCATTGGATTTTTGGGCTGAAGAAAAGAATCAGTCATGGGCCACCATTTTTTTGACCTGATATTTGAAATGAGAAATTAGTGGTCTTTTTTGGGTCCAAATCGTTGACATGATTTTCTTTTGCTTTCACTTATGTTTATTATATATTTTTCATATCTAAGCAAAAACTGTATACATTTAGATATATAATCTGATTGTCGACATCCTGTTTAAACTTTAACCATTAATGTTATATAATATACGAATATTATTATGATATTTAGGAAATCTCAAACAGATTTTATGGATTAAACCATGATTATTGGCTTAATTAGGTGTTAAGGATATTTTGGGAAAAGTTGCCTAACAAGTACTCCCTCCGTCTCTTATTATAAGATCTTTTTAACTAAATTGCACGGTTTTAAAAAAATAGTTAAAATTAGTTTAAAAGCAGTTAATATGTAGCAAATATAATTTTTTTTCAAATATACCCCTATATATAAATGGGTAAATGTAATAGAGTAATAGTGAGATAAATAAAGAAAGTGAATGTACTAAATGTATTAAATTAAAGGTAAAATAGGTAATAATATATTAAATATTCAAACTCAAAAATAATCTTATAAAAAAAGATATACCCATTTAAAAAAATTAGATCTTGAGGTTGAGGAAGTATAAGATAAAGATAGTGCATGCGTCATTTTGTTTGAGGGTGATATGACTAACGGCTTGAACAGAATCATTCTTCCGGCCTCATCCTCATCTTCATCTCTGCCGTGGGACCTCTCAACCGCCAAACCTTTTGCTTCTTCCCTCCCTCGGTGCTGTGTGAGAAATAATGCTACCATCAAGCACAACGCCCACTTTGTTAGGTGTTTGGTTTCTAAAAAATGCTTTCATATAAATCGAAAGAAAATTCTTCTTACATATTTATTTTGTATATTATAAAATTACTTTTAAAAATAACTTAGTTTCCATTTAAACACTCTCTTAATTGTTTTCCTTTCTTGATAAATCTTCCTTCGTCTTATCAATGTAGTATGATATATTAGAATATTATAGTATCAATGATTTTCCATCAAATTCTAAGTCAGTTCTTTTTCCCCTCTCCTTGCACTATCAATAATCTTTTGATGCTCATTATATTACGGACTGTGTTACTTTGCCGAGATCAATTGGTAATGGATCACTTCAATTGAAAATTTGATTTGATTTGATTTTGGATATATATATATAAGTATGATTATATATATTATTGTGTGTATATATTAACCGTTAATTATATATTATGATTGTGTCAAAAAATTATATATTATAATTATATTTGTTCAATATTAATAACTATAAAATTAAATTTTGTGTATTAAATGTGATTTATAAATTATATTTATTAAATTTATTAAATACTTTATAAAGTTTATAAAAACAACTTAAATAAAATAAAAGGACAGTTGTCGATATAAAAACTTTATCCTTCCTTCCCTTCCTAAACCAAACAAGATAACATTACTTAAAATTCTCCTCCCCTCCCTTCTATTAAAGTCTCTACCCTTACTTCTCCTCCCTTTTTTTTCATTTATTAAAATCCCTCCCCTTCCTTTCCTTCAAGTTATTTTAATGTCTTAACATTTTCAGTCGATGGTAATTGCAGTTCGGAAGTTTGCTATTCTATTTTGACCAGGTTTAGAGCCATTTTGTTAAACAAATGGTGCACATGTCTGTAATGAGCACAGATCCAATTAATAATTAGAGCCACTTTTTTTCGTGTGGAAATAATTAGAGGATTTTGTTGAACATAGGAAGCAACTTTCTAGTAATTTTAGTGATACCATGATCTCTTGAAAGAGTCGTGTAAGATAGCTTTAGCTCAAAATTCTCAGTGACATAATTATGTTGTTTTAGAATATAACTGTTGACGCATGCAACCCTTTGTACGCCACCTTATCTTCTTCTTCTTCTTTGTTTTTTTTTTTTTTGCCCTTGACAGGCTCCACCACACACACACACACACACAAAATACATGTACATATGGATTAGTTCATGTCACACTAGAGATATAACAGATTGATCAGAGAAGCAAGAAAGAAACACTTATTTGACTATCTATAGAAACGTAAAGTTCACATCGCCCGGCCACTTTTTGTTGGCCCGCGTGCAAAATGTAAAGCCTTTCCTTATTATGATCATGCAAAACGTAAAGCCTTTCTTTTTAAGAAAAATAAATATTGTATCTGCTACGATTAATTACATGTAAAATCATAATTCCGTATTCACACAGTTTCGGGGCTCAGATTTCTACGTCACGGACTTCTGATAACGCCAAACTATCCCACGCTAATCTTAGCCAAGGATTTAATTAATTATATATCTCTGGTTCTTAATATAAAATTTATTTAACTAATTTGAGTAGATTAAGAAGAGTGGTTAAATTAGTTATTTATAAAAAATATGTGTTAATTTTCTTGAAATACCCTCTCAAATTATTTGGATTGAAACTATCTTTTTATGCAAATTCACTTAACATATGTAACTAATAGGGTTAGTTTGGATAAATAAGATGGTACAAAATGGATTAAATTCTTATATTCAGAATCAAATTTAATCTCTGACTAGTTAGCTTTTATATTGAGGGCTGGATATATTGTGTGCGTGCGTGTGTGTGTGTATTGTAGATCTCAAGTTCTTGTATACTTTTGGTCGGCAAAAAATTATCGTATGCTTTCTTCCCTCACCAGGAAAAGAGCTAACATGTTAACATATGTGTATCCGTTTGGTCTTCATTGATTATTTTAGAGTATATTTTTACATCTTGGTTGCGGAAAAGCACAAGACCTAAAGAATTGAAAAGGGATATAAAAATGTGGTGAGGTTGGCATCGATATTGATGTCAAGATTAATCAAGTGTTATTTGAATCAAGACTCCGACCAATTATTAAGATGAGTACCCTAAAGAATAGGTAATTAATTACATTTTTTCTTATCAATTAAGGATATGCCTCCGATGAATTACTCCTTCCGTCCCTTTTTAAAGCAACAACTACCATCTCCTTCTTGTTTTTAAATATAAGCAATATTTATAGGTTGTCTTAAATTTTTATAACAAATTCTCTATTTAGCTCTCATTAATTACTTATTTTAATACTCAACGTATTCATTTATCTCATTTTCAAATCATCATCTCTTCATCACACATTTTCTTTCTTTCATAATTCTCTTTATTATAATAATTTTTTATTCTCTTTCTTATACTCTCCCCCTCTCATAAATAAGGGCATTTTAGAGGGAAAAAACTTATAATTTTTACATATTTATTATCTTTAACTAATTTTAATTAATATTTTGACCTACGTGATGAGCTCCAATGTTGCTTATAAAAAGAGACGGAGGAGGGAGTACTTGAAGTTTTTACTTTGATACCCTTTGAAACATTTCTCTCGTTCCCTTTTCATTTCTGTCTTTTTATTATAGTAACTATTACAGCGAAAAAAATCGTCGCTTTTTTTTTAATTTTAAGGCACTATGTATTTTTTTTAAAAAAATATTATGATAAATAAGGGCCCACATGTTGAGTTTTTTTAAATTTATTTTTACTTTTTTGCCCACAGATCGCTGAGTTCAATGTACCATTGTATGATGCATCTCTACCAGTTCAATAGAGATCTTTTGGAAATGGAAAATTTTGAGCTCTTTTAACTTTTTGACTACAAATGGGGTGTGGCTTCTTATAGCGCACTCAACGAAGGTACATTATGTGAATGGCGTGCAAGGAACATAATCATACGATCTGTAACTTCGGAGTCTTACACCACTTCGACCTTAATTGCACCGCGCCAAATCCTTTTGATAACCACACATAAAGGGCTCCAGAAAATAAAAATAAAGAAACAAAAGTTGAAACTCGAACGTAATTTAGAGGGAAATTAAAGTTATTTCAGATGGGCAGATTTCTGTTTAAGTTGATGACTGGTATATATATTTATAGAAAGAATTAAGTCATATAATTAAGGATACTTTTTAATTATGTTTCAGTATTTTTTTAAAAAAGAATAAGAGTAATTTGATCCACATTGTTAATCCATGTGTAACTAGGTTCAAAAGATCTTATAAAAAAACCTAGGGAACAGTATGGTTTGTACTTTGCACATATCCAATTTGATCACTCGTGATTACTTGCATGCATGAACTACAATTCTAATCTCATTGTCACTGACTTTAAAGCCGCTCCATTATATAGTTTGGTCTACTTTAAATTACAAATTTTCCACTAAGAAAATTGATATACAAATCCTGGAAAACATTTCATGCTCATTACAATGACGAGCATTAAGCCAGATTAATTTTGGACAGTTCAAATTGAATTTAATTTTTTTTATATAGTTTAATTAATATTTTGTTTAAATGGATACAAAATTTAAAATAAATATAATCTTATAATTAACATTTCTTTAAGAAATTAATTTATTATTGAAAAAGTTTATATTAAAAATTTTAAATCTAAACTATTCATATCAAATTTTGGATGATTTAGATTATATTATAATGAAAAGCACATGGTGTTCATCACTGTAATTAGCACTGAATGAAGACTTGTTGTGCATATATTTTTAATTAGATTTTTATAATTTTTCCTTTCATCAGTCATATAAAACTACAAAGCTAACCAAAAATTAGGAGAAAATATAAAAACTTGATAAAAAATTATAAAGACAATACAAAGAATGAAAAAATTATAAAAACCCGGTTAAAATTTTAAAATGAGATGAAATTATAGGATTTATGGATTAAATTGTTTTATAAATTTTCAATGACTCGGGTTGCAGAGTAACAGATGCTTGGGAAATTAGCCTAGTATCTTGTTTTGACCAAATTAATTCATAGACTTTTCCTTTGCACTGTCGGCCATATATAACTTCTTGCTTTTCATATTGATTTCTAGCTTTAACGTCCACTTCTGTGCTTTGACAAACCAATTAAATTCAACATCTTTGCTGCGCTATATCTCTTTTGTGTGTGTGTGTGTGTGTGTGTGTGTGTGACTTATAATATATTGAGCATGACATGAATATGTAATCCTATGTTTTTTTTATTATAAGGCCATAATTTTAGTTATAAAATAATATTTTATGAATAATATTTAGAATCTTAACTGATTTAATATTAATTTGTTTAAGTAATTTGTGAATTTATTATATAATTACATAAATCTATCAAAACAGACCGATACTCATGTATATATACAATTTGTTTGATTAAATATGATATTTGAAAAAAAATACTCTTCTGGTCCTTAATATAGGACCTTAATTAATTAATTTGAATAAATTAAAAATGTCA